>NW_027280512.1:2500-125000 GCF_046629955.1 Centroberyx affinis | reverse complement strand
AGTCCATTAACACACAGCCAGGCAGCGGACAGAATCATCAGCCGTATACAATCAAGGCGATTGTTGTGTGATTAAACTATTTGGCAGCCGATCCCGGAGCGAAACCCGACCCGGACGTTTCATCATCTGAAAACAGCAGAATTTCAAACCTCTCAGGAATGAAGCTCATTTGGGAAACGAGCAGACTGACTGACCCCGCTTCCCCCGGGCATCCAGTCTGCTCATTTTCACGTTTTTTTCCAAATCATGAATGTGTCTTGTATTTTTGTTGTCTGTTGATTATTAAGGTAACATGAAACTTTATTGATCCCCGTGCGGAAATTAGGTCTGTGCAGCAGCAAAAGTTGTAGGATTCAGAAGGGAAAAAGACAGAGTATAAGCTCAAAAGAATTATATAAGTGGTAACACTTTACAATAAGGGTCACTAAGTTAAGGGTTAGTTAATGCTTAATAAGCATTAACTAATGCTTAATAAGCATTAACTAACCCTTAATTTACAGTTAACTAATGTGTCTGGTAATCATTTACTAATGGTGTTCATGTTAACTAAGGTATTCATTCATACATTATTTAATAGTCATCATTATAAACTATTAAATATGTATAAATATGTATAATGTATAAATGAATACCTTAGTTAACATGAACACCATTAGTAAATGATTACCAGACACATTAGTTAACTGTTAATTAAGGGTTAGTTAATAATTAAGCATATTAAGCATTATTATTATTAAGCATTAACTAACCCTTATTAAGCATTAACTAACCCTTAACTTAGTGACCCTTATTGTAAAGTGTTTCCATATAAGTAATAAAAAACAGTAAAATTAATAAAAACAAAAAGCATTAAAATACAATATAAACAGTTGTGGGGTAATGTAAGCATGTGCAGCTAAAAATTTCAACACTGTATGGGTAGGAGATAGATGGATATTGTGATTATTTACAGTGTTTTATTTATTTCCAAACGGGCCAATAAACCATTGATAACTGAAATTGAATATTAGGAATATTGATCTCAGCTTTTCAGCCACCAAAGCATCCATACTTTAGGGTTTTTATAATAAACTGTATCTGTGCCTCTTTCAGAAAGGCCCCATGTGAAGTCTGGAGTTTGAACTCGGCACCCCACTTTTTCTGCTCTTTTTTGGGGGGGAGATTATTTCTTGGCATTTATTTGACTGTTAACAGTAGAGACAGGAAAGATTTGGAAAGAGAGAGAGAGACAGAGAGAGAGATGACATGCAGCAGGCCAGATTCGAACCCATGGTACAAGCCTAGGTCACACTACCAGACTGTCCCAATGTTCAAATCAAAGGCAGTTCAGACTAAACGCTTGCCGTCCATCAGAAAGGTTGTTGATTGATCCAGGCGTGTTGTCATTTATCCCATTTTAAATTAGATTTATTCCTCCAAATAAAACTGTATAACAGCTTAACTAGAGTAGAGCAAGTGGAGTTGTGAATCGCTACTGATGTAAACTTCTTGTTGTTAAAAGCCACTTCTCTTCTCTTCCGGTTCATTCTCTTTTTCGTCCTCCTTGATCTGAACTCCCATTAACTGTTGGCAGGATCGCTGTCAGGTGAGTCTTGAACCGCTTCACACTACAGGATAATCAGTCCGACCCCCCCCCCCCCCTCACTCCACCCCACCAGCTAGAATCGGTGTTAAAATCATCCAGTGTGACCCGGCCTTTAGCCAGGCACTCCCCGTCTTCTGACGCAGGCTGGAGACTCGTCTCTCTGAGAAATACCTCACATCACACCGAGTCAGATCTCCTCTCCAGTATCTCCCTCCTCTACTCGCTACTCTGATGTGTTCTGATACATCCTCAGCTCTTATTTTCTATTTCTAAAAATAATAATAATAATAATAAACTTTATTTGTATAGCACCTTTCATACAAGAAATGCAGCTCAAAGTGCTTTACAGCAAAGAAATTACATACACCAAGTGCTTCACATAAAACTTGATAATAGTAAAAATAAGGTAAAGATGAGAATAGAATACATAGAATGCATCTTCACATGAAAATAGACATAGAATGAGCATAAAAACAAGGATAGAATGCCATAATTAATGTTAAATAAGATGGAGAATAAAACCCACTTGATAATAATAGTAAAAATAAGATAAAAATGAAGAATGCATAACATAAGATGGAAAATAAAACCCACTGAATAATAATAAAAATAAAGTTAAAAAATAGAGTACATAGAATGCATAAAATCAAGTAAAATACAACATTTTAAAAGATGTTCCCACCACTTTCCTTTCATATGATCAGTTTAGTGTCACAGAAATGTTGTGCTCTGGCACTGACCTTTGACCTCCTTTATTTTGGTTCCTTTTAATGTTGGGGTCACATGTTGTTTGGATAGTCCAGTGTTGATACTCAAGTTCCTCTCAAGTGACTATAATGTGTCAGGGTTAGGGTTAGGGTTAGGGTTAGGGTTAGTGATCACACCTACACTAGTACAGCCCGCCTTTTGCTTGATTTGATTGGCTGCCTGGCCCAAGTGTGACGTTTATGAAAACAAAGGTTTGCAGGCGTCCATCACGTTTCTCTGTGTGATCGCCCCCATAATTGTGTGAAAAGTCTGTAGATATTCAGTGTCTGGCCGAAGGTCAGTCTTAGGGTTAATGTAATGAAAACATATGATGAAAACATAAAAACAGAATCAGAGGGCAGCAGTCAGGCTGTGGTTGTGCCTGTGGTCGACCACAGACACTACAGACACTGTAGTTTAGACAGACAGACAGACAGACAGACAGACAGACAGACACTGTAGTTTAGACAGACAGACAGACAGACAGACAGACAGACACTGTAGTTTAGACAGACAGTACAGACGCTGTAGTTTAGACAGACACTACAGACGCTGTAGTTTAGACAGACACTACAGACGCTGTAGTTTAGACAGACACTACAGACGCTGCAGTTTAGACAGACACTAGTTTAGACAGACACTACAGACGCTGAAGTTTAGACAGACACTACAGACACTAGTTTAGACAGACAGTACAGACGCTGTAGTTTAGACAGACACTACAGACGCTGTAGTTTAGACAGACACTACAGACGCTGTAGTTTAGACAGACACTACAGACGCTAGTTTAGACAGACACTACAGACACTAGTTTAGACAGACAGTACAGACGCTGTAGTTTAGACAGACACTACAGATGCTGTAGTTTAGACAGACACTACAGACGCTAGTTTAGACAGACACTACAGACGCTAGTTTAGACAGACACTACAGACGCTGTAGTTTAGACAGACACTACAGATGCTGTAGTTTAGACAGACACTACAGACACTAGTTTAGACAGACACTACAGACGCTGTAGTTTAGACAGACAGTACAGACGCTGTAGTTTAGACAGACACTACAGACGCTGTAGTTTAGACAGACACTACAGACGCTGTAGTTTAGACAGACACTACAGATGCTGTAGTTTAGACAGACACTACAGACACTAGTTTAGACAGACACTACAGACGCTGTAGTTTAGACAGACAGTACAGACGCTGTAGTTTAGACAGACAGGCAGGCAGCCGGGCTGCAGAGTGTAAACACTCCAGTCTGAGATTTATAATGAAACCTGTATGATTTATTATTGTTTGATTGAAGCCTAAAATCCTCCAGCTGCTGCTCTCTGTCTGTCTGTCTTTACACTGCTGCAATGGATTTTCTCTTTCCTTCTATTTCTTTCTTTCTTTCTTTCTTTCTTTCTTTCTTTCTTTCTTTCTTTCTTTCTTTCTTTATTTCAGTTCAATTCAAGTTGGCTTTAATTGCATTACAACAAAAGGTTGTGTTGTGTTGCCAAAGCATTCAGTGTGTCATTGGTCAATATTACATACAATTATCTTTCTTTGTTTCTTTCTTTTATTAGTTATTGCTTTTATTAGTTGCTACACTTCTTTTTCCTTTCCATCTCCATCTCGTACTTGTCAGTAATTTCTCTCTCTCTCTCTCTCCCGCTCTCTCTCTCCCTCTCTCTCTGTCAAATTGTTTTTTTTTTTATAAATTGATTTTTCACTTATCCACGGCCCTTTGCTTGCACCTCGCCTGCTCTGCAAAACAGGACAAGTGTTGAGTTTCGATGTTTTTTTTTTACAATAACGTATACAAGAATAAAGCAAAGAAACAAAGAGAAAAATACAGATCCTGAAGGTGAGATAATAAAGCCAAAGGTTTTTTATGAAAACAAAGAAAACACTTGAAAACAACATTGTTTTCTCTGTATTGTCTCTGCCTTTCCATCACCACTTTGTAGTTGGTGACTGAAATTGTAGAGGAGGAACCAGCTGCTGTTCTCTCTCTCTCCCTCTCTCTCTCTCTCTCCCTCTCTCTCTCCCCAGTTTTGTTATCTGTTTGATGAAATGAAACTCTGTCCACCTCTTCTGAAATAGAAGCATAGCGTCTCCGGTCTCGATGATGAACTGGACTGCAGCACGGACCCACCTGGGCAAATCACTTCTTTGCAATTCAATTAAGGCCGTCTGTTTTCTGATAGGGACGAAGGGATTGCTTTGGTTTTCTTTTTTTTCTTTTCTGAACCCAGCCGCTCTGATGAACATCTTTCCCATCGTGTTGGTTTTCATATGTGAAATTTTCACCTGAAAATTGTTCCATGTGATATTCAGTTTTAACATGTGAAACAAATATCGACATATCTAATGGCAGGTGAAAATGTGAAAAAAAAAAAAAAAAAAAAAAGTTCACATGTGGAAATATTGAAATTTTTAAATCAGAAGTAAAAACTGTCACATGACATCAGAATACAACATGAGAAAAATTGTTCACATGTGAAAATCAACATGTGTTCAGAAATCATATGTGCTTTCTGAAGTGGGTTTTCACATGTGACACAAGGGTCTGGCTGCTGTTTTCCTTTATTTTTAACTCGGGCTCAGATCCAGCTCTAGTTATTCTTAGAATTAGCAGCTTGAAATACTTAAATGTGAAAACTAGCTTACTGCTGGTTTGCCAGCTGTGCATGCCTTGGCAAATGAAAATATAACAATGAAACATAAAATAAAATCACCAATAATAGCTCACTTCTACATTTTAACAACATCTGTTAGAGACAGAGAGGCCTTTTACAGTAAAGGATTAAGCTGAATTACAAGTAAGAAGTCCAAAAACAATATTAATGATGTCCACCTACATATCCCCAATATTTCATTCAAGGGTCAATTCAAAATGTTGTTAATCTGAAAAGAAATGATACAAACCCCATGTTTCTATCGCATATAGTTCAAAAGTTATGAACATATTCAAGAGAAATTATGGAATTAATTCCCTTACTTCCTGTAATCATAAAGTAGTTATTTAGATGCTACAGTGTAATACTAATATACTAATATAGGTACTAGTATACTAATGCAGATATAGGAGAATCATCTTAACTATTCATTGCAAGTACACAAAATAATATATATCATTATTATCAGCCTAACCCATATTTCAATAATACAAACCAATCTTTCCTTTGAAAACCAATAAAAAAATATGAAAATAAAGTCAGACATCAGAGTTAATAGAAATAAGCATACTTTCAGTCAAAGGTCTGGACCCACCTGACTGAATGTTCTGTATGTTTCTCATTCCCTTAAAGCCATTTTGATCTAAACGCTTCTGCTTAAATGCTTGAAATGAGTTTCTTAGACAAATATAAATAGTGAAGTTGATCCTATGTATAAATTTCTTTCCAAAGCCTTTGCCTTTCCATCAAAGGGCGGCTGCTTTAAAGAATCTAAAATATAAGATAGTTTTGATTTGTTTAACACTTTTTTGGTCGCTGCATAATTCCATTTGTGTTATTTCATAGTTTTGATGTCTTTACTGTTATTCTACAATGTGGAAAATAGTAAAAATAAAGAAAAAATTGTGTCTCCAAACTTTTGACTGGCGGCATATACTATTCAGGAAAGCATGCACAACAAATGCGGTACATCTGGCATATTTCTTGGTTTACAGTTAGGTTGGCACTAAAAAAACAGATTTCGACAATCAGTGAAGAAACTTGTCCACAGCTGAATGTCTTCTCTTCACCTCCGCTGCCTGACGGAGAGACAACACGCTCCAGACAGATCGTGTAAAACAACAAGAGGACTTCCACTATCCGAGCTTCCTATCGCTCTATGAATAGACGCTCAGTCTATTCAGTCTAGTACTTTCACTGGAGCTGGTATACATATTTTACTGTTGATATCTGCAGAACACAAGATAAACCAGTGGCTTGATATATATGTTTACACAGCGGAGACAAGTTAGGGTGCGATCACACCTACAGTTTGTTTTCTTTGGTCTGAACCAATTAGAAGTGAACCGGAGCATGTAAACAAAAGTCACACGACTCATAAGCAGCTTGTTTATTGGACAGAGTTTTGGTGACCTGTCATCCTGCAGAGGCCTGTATCATGAAGCAAGTTCAACAAAGCATTACAAAACATAACCGCAAAAAGTAAAAGTTGTTTCTGCTTCCAAGGCTAGAGAGGATTACTGGAGGAACTGCCCCGTCATTAGGACACAGTGGGCATATTTTTCATTGATAAAATAGTTTGTGGACACACTGAGGCTGTAAAAAGATTTTCTATTCATAAAGTTGGCCTCTTGTTCTTTGGGGCTGCGGTAATGGAATATGAAATAGCCGACATTGAACCAAACACTGTTAGGAATCCAATTAAATCAGTAAATCAGCACAATTCATATGCAACAGTAACTTTAATCCATTAATAATATGATCAGTTAAGTAGCCTACCTGCTATATCTCCGATACAATAAGTTATCATGGAAAACAACGTCATTCTACTGGTCTGTAAACACGTCGCCCTGCGAACAGCACTTCTTACTGTCTGTTAATTCAATAGTAGCCTAACAGTTTTCAGTTTTTTATTGTGATTTTCATTTGAATGCAGTATATTTGTCCATATTTGTCCACACGGCAGCATAAGTTACCATGGTGATCTATTCCGGTTAAAAGTGAACCACCTTCGTGAGACCGAGAAGCCAGGGTTAAACCCAAAGTTAGCTCGCTTCCTGTAACTTTCTATCTCATCATGATGGACTTGTCTGTCTCTTCTTCTGTGGTGTTCATACCAGTTAAGAACACATGAAGAAATAGCTGAATATGCGCATCAGTCCAGACTTAATTTTGTTCTGCTAGGCTTTCCAAACATGAGGAACTGCATCTGTCTCCTTATTACCTACAGTCCCTTGTGTTTGGGGGTCATTTCCTGTAGTTCCTAATAAACCACACCTGTTATTGCTGTTGCTGCTGGGTTTTGCCGTTGTTGTTGCTAGTTATTGTTCTTACTGTTGTTATTTCTGTTGTTATTGTTGTTACCAGTTTAGATCTGTTGTTGCTGTGGTTATTATTGGTGTTTCTATGTTGTTGTTGTTGCTGTTGGTGTTGTTTTTGGGGTTTTAAGTTGTCATTTAGCCCGAGGTCAGTGGAGTGCTGGAAACAGGGAGTGGCTCATGTCCAAAGTGTTGCAGACATCGCGTGTGTGTGTGTGTGTGTGTGTGTGTGTGCGTCACTATCGCTTGTATTCAACAGTACATGATAATTTAGTTTTAATAGTTTTGAGGTTACATAATAATATTTAACTGCTGACGTCGTTTAAGCCACAGCCGAATCCATTTACTGCATATTTCCCATTTCCCAGTGTTCCAGATGAGAGTGTAACAGTGGTCATGATAACATGTTTCTGATGCAGACGAGATAAAGTCTCAGTTTAAGTCTCACATAAACACACACAGACAGCATGGGCACTCTGCACAGCCCACACTCAGTTTTGTGTCTACAGCGGTTGGATGACATTCAGCCGTTCCTAGGATCTGTTCCTAGGTTTGTTCATTTGCTTTTATTGTTTTGATCATGTGTTTTTACTGTAAACCCTGTCTGCAGACAAGGCTTCCCCTGAAGGGACAATAAAGATTTAAATTAAATTAATTTCGGTTACATTCAATTCTAGAAAGCTGTGTTTGGTCGCTCTGTTTTTAAATGGAGCTTGGGTAGCCTCTATCCTGCCACACATGAAGTATGACTTTATTGCTGCTTATGGCCTGATGATGCTATAAAATGTATGTGTGTGTGTGTGTGTGTGTGTGTGTGTGTGTGTGTAGGAGGCGCCTGGTAGTCAGCTGCTATATTGTAAGTGTTATTGTAGGTTGTAAAAGGTCCAGTCAGTTACATGACAGGCAAAAAAATGGGTTGAGAGAGAGAAAGAGAGAAACTCATGCTATGGGAACAAGGGTTAGAAAAAGAGAAAAAAGAAAAGAAGACAGAAATAAGGAAGGATGGAAGGAAGGATAGATGGAAGGTTAAATCCACTGGCTAACCATGGATGTAGAGGCTAACTGGCTGCAGCATCAGAGTGACTGAAGTAACGTCAGAGCGGCCGGATACATCAGTCACTAGTGATCGGTTCAGATACGTCAGTCACTAGTGATCGGTTCAGATACATCAGTCACTAGTGATCGGTTCAGATACGTCAGTCACTAGTGAATGGTTCAGATACGTCAGTCACTAGTGATCGGTTCAGATACGTCAGTCACTAGTGAATGGTTCAGAAACGTCAGTCACTAGTGATCGGTTCAGATACGTCAGTCACTAGTGATTGGTTCAGTTGGTTCAGATACATCAGTCACTAGTGATCAGTTCAGATACGTCAGTCACTAGTGATTGGTTCAGTTGGTTCAGATACATCAGTCACTAGTGATCGGTTCAGATACATCAGTCACTAGTGATTGGTTCAGTTGGTTCAGATACATCAGTCACTAGTGATCGGTTCAGATACGTCAGTCACTAGTGATTGGTTCAGATATGTCAGTCACTAGTGATTGGTTCAGATATGTCAGTCACTAGTGATTGGTTCATTTGGTTCAGATACATCAGTCACTACTGATCCGTTCAAATATACCAGTAACTAGTGATTGGTTCAGTTGGTTCAGATACATCAGTCACTAGTGATCGGTTCAGATACATCAGTCACTAGTGATTGGTTCAGTTGGTTCAGATACATCAGTCAGTAGTGATTGGTGCAGTTGGTTCAGATACATCATTCACTAGCGATCGGTTCAGATAAGTCAGTCACTAGTGATCGGTTCAGGTACGTCGGTCACTAGTGATCGGTTCAGGTACGTCGGTCACTAGTGATTGGTTCGTTGGTTCGGGGAAAATCAACCCCCCCACACAGAAAACGACTAACGAGGATGAAATCTCAGGCTGAATGATGGAGTGGAACCAGATGGACGTTCAGTCTGAATATCAGACTAAGGCTTTTTAGCTTTGCAGCTGATAAGACCGTCCTCCATCGCAAAATGAAAGGAGGGATTGGAAGTTTTTGTTCCTAAACAGAGTACAAGCCGGAAAGTGAGTTCTCAAAGCCAGAAATCTCAGCAGCTGATTAAAGGTCCCATATCATGTTAAACAGGACTCCGCTTGCCTCTGTGATTATAAAGAAGATTATAAAGAGTTGGATGGTCTATCTAAACATGGTGAAAGTATCAAAACGCACGGTCGCCAGCTAAATCCACACAATCCATATTAGAAAAGCGAGCCTCTAAACGAGCTGTTTGGACTTCCGTAACTTTGTGGCGTCACAAAGGTTCGCTCATTATCATTTTTGTAAGAAATAATAGACTAACAAAGTGTTTTTTTCAAAGCGGTTGAGCGGTTGTCATTGTTTATTACCGGAGAGTTTTCCCTACCTGTAGCTGCCGGGCCGCGGCGGCTCACGTTTCACTCTCGAAACGGTTAGCCGATCGGAACAGAGGGGTCGTTAATATTAATGAGCCTTAAAGACGCGGCGACAGAAACAGCCTGTTCTTGGTAAGGCTCAGAGAGATGCTGGAAGATGAACGTGTCAAAATGGATTGAGAGTGTTTTTGGTACATGACACCACACACACAGCTTTGAATGGACCTCAAGACGTCATGTGATTTGGTTTGTTTGTAGCAGTTTAGATCTGAGCTGCTGCTTTTCCAACAAGCTGGAGAGAGAAAGAGACGGAGGACTGAAGCCAGAATGAACGTGAGGAGATAAAAGCATGAAGGACTTACTGTGTCAGTTCTCTTCTGAAATATGATTTGACGTTTATGTTGCCTCCTCCATCACAGCACCTGTACTGGCTATCAATACATATCGCTGAGTAACTGATATCCAGATTTTTTTAGCTTTGTTTATCCAGGGAGATTTGTCGGCGCCTGCCTGCTTTATTTTAGCAGCGGCCTGCTTCACACCCAGACACACATATTCACACCTGGGAGCCTCCCAGTGAGACAGGCTGCTCTGTGGTTCGCTGCTTCACTCACATGAACTTCAAAATAACTGGAACAGCAGTTTCCCACGAATCATAACAGAGAGGTCACATGTTTGTTGAGCAAAACCTGCAGCCTGATCTGAGTCTGATTATCTGCTTTGTGGCTTTCAATTCATGTGCAACTTTTTGATTATGGCTCGGTTTTTTGATGAGCATGGCAATTAATCATAATTGACTTGTAATCATATTATTATCAAATAATAATAAAAAAGATAATAATTTGTTTAATAATCGTCTGAAAACCCACTTTTACTCGCTAGCTTTTTGTTTCTATTTATTTATTAATTTATTAATTTATTTATTTATTTATTTATTTATTTAACAGGGACAATGCACATTAATCAACATTTCAGTTTCCACATCAATGTAAATGTGCCGGAGTTAGCTAAGGAGCTAATTTTCAGGTGTCAGGTGTCAGGTGTGTGTGTGTGTGTGTGTGTGTGGCCGTGTGTATGTCTACTTATTTTATTTTTCTGTTCTTATGGGTTGTTTTTCTTCATTCTTCGTGCATTTTTATTCTTGTCTTTTATAACCAATTTCTGTAAAGCACTTTGGCACAAACTTGTCTTGCTTTTTAAAGCGCTATATAAATAAACTTGAACTTGAACTTAATAATTTATTAATCAAATACAGATATTTTGCCAATAATAAGTTAGTATACTCTCCAGCTAATCTGGGACAAAACTAGCAAACAGTTTTGTCCCCAGTGACTGGAGCTGTCAGTGAACCTCGGCTCCAGAGAAGTGAAAAACTGATCTGAAAAAACAATAATTGAAATGTTTGTGACTCATGTGATGTGCAAGTGTTGGATTATGGCCCAATTATCATCATCTTTTTTGTTGTTGTTTAGTTGTTTAGTTGTTGTTTAGTTTGCAAACCATACTGAGCAGAGGTCCAACTCCAAAGACTTTCTCTATTAGCTGAAGCTCAGTTATTACTGACATGATCGCAAAATTTGATTCACTAATTATTATTATTTGATAATAATATGATTATTATGATTCATTGTCATGCTCATCAAAAGAACAAGCCATAATCTAAAAGTTGCACATGAATTGAAAGTCACAAAACAAGAACAGGCTGCAGGTTTTGCTTAACAACATGTGACAAGTTGACAACTTTATGGAAAACTGCTGTTCCAATTATTTTGGCCAGTGAGAGCATGTCCAAAAAAATAGAAACAAAGCCCACAGACTGGGCTTAACCGCCGGGGAATTCCCCAACACTAAATAGAACTGATGAAGTCTCTCGGATGAGGGGCGAAACGTCTTCAACTCTTCATTTTAAGTCCAGTGGATTTTGTTTTTACTTTTTTTTTTTTTTTTTTTTACATGTCATTCCCTGGATGACTGAGTGAATCTCCAGACAGTTCAGATTCTTCAGTTTCTGAGGGGAGTCGAGAGCGTTTCTGATTTATTTTCTTCACCCAGATTTTCCGCTGCCTGCATCTGATTTACTGCTGTTCCTCCAGTGAGACTCACACTCCTTAAAAGTAAAGAACCCCAAAAGGTTGTTTTACCTTATATGTCCGTTTTTTCTATTTGTTTGTTTCCATAGCAGCTGCAAGCAGGTAGGAGAAAGTGTGGAACAGATGTATCGTGTAAAACAGTGTTTCTTAAAGGATGGGTCGGTCAGCTGCTGCCAAGAGGTTGATACTGGACAGTTATAGTGACTGACAAAGCAGTGTGTGTGTGTGTGTGTGTGTGTGTGTGTGTGTGTGTGTAGAAAGAATGTGAGAGAGAAAGAAAGTTACTCATGGATGTTTTTCTTTTTTTTTTAGGTGTACAGTAGTAATAGGCCAGTAGCTTTGCAGTCTTTAGAGCTGTGTGGTTCAGCCAGATAAAACTCCATCCAGGCTGCATTTTCATTTTCATTCACTTTCATTTTATTTTAATTGACTTTTATTAAAAAGAAACAACTTGTACTCTTGGGTGTAGATATGTATCGGGCGGATTCCCAAATCAAAGGGGAAAACTGAATGAATTTCGGCTGGCGGAGCTAAGTGGTTAAGACACGGCAGCAGTGCGCACGCACACACACACACACACACACACACACATTCACACACACACACACACATTCACACACACACATAGATTTCCACCCAAGTCTTTAAGAGTTCATTCAAATTGGCTGAAAATTACCTAAAAAAAACTGACTGAAGCTCCAACTCTACACTTTTACCTCATCATATCACATCAAAAATAAGAATATTTAAATAAACAAACTAAATAAAGTGAGTTTCGGTCCCAACTGGATTCTATTCAGAAATATCTGCTGACTATCAATGATCAAGATAAAGTTTTGTTTCCATGGTTTCACCTGGACAGAGTGGAATGGATGATGAAAATGCAAATTAGAGAAAAATCAGATGTTTCATTTAGATGCACCCCCCAACTCACACACACACACACACACACACACACACACACACACACACACACACACACACACACACACACACACAGTCTGAAATAGAAGCAGCATCTCAGTATCAGTAGTCCATCTCTAGCGGAGTTCAGGAAGTGAGGCGGTTTAACTTCATTGGGCCGAGGGGGATCAGGTCTGAACCGCTCCGATGAAATCAGTTTCATTCTTCTCTCTAACAAAACAAACTCTGCTCCAAGAAAGAGAGGGAGTTTTTTTTTTTTTTTACTTTATATTCTTGAAGCCCAGTGTTTGGTATATGCTGGGAATTTGCACACACACACACACACACACTCATAAATGCTCACACACGCATATCGTTGCTGTCGGGGGAAAACTTCGCAACTCCAATTTTGGTGATTTTTATGTATCACATGTCTCCACATGTCTGTCTGTCTGTCTGTCTCTCTCTTTCTCTCTCTGTCTGTCTGTCCCTCTCTCTGTCTGTCTTTCTCTCTCTGCCTCTCTCTCTGTCTGTTTATTTCTCTCTGTTTATCTCTGTCTATCTCTCTGTGTCTGTCTGTCTGTCTGTCTGTCTCTCTCTCTCTGTCTGTCTGTGTGTCTGTCTGTCTGTCTGTCTCTCTCTCTGTCTGTCTTTCTCTCTCTGTCTGTTTATTTCTCTCTGTTTATCTCTGTGTCTATCTCTCTGTGTCTGTCTGTCTGTCTGTCTGTCTCTCTCTCTCTCTGTCTCTCTTTGTCTGTCTCTCTGTCTGTCTTTCTCTCTCTGTCTGTTTATCTCTCTCTGTGTCTGTCTCTCTCTCTCTGTCTGTCTCTCTCTCTGTCAGTCTGTCTGTCTGTCTTTCTCTCTCTTTCTCTCTCTCTGTCTCTCTGTCTCTGTCTCTCTGTCTGTCTGTCCTTCTCTCTCTGTCTGTCTCTCTCTGTCGGTTTATCTCTCTCTCTCTGTCTATCTCTCTCTCTGTCTCTTTCATCTTGTTGTCAATCTCTTCTTCTTGTCCTTCCTCTCATTCATTCATTCATTCATTCAACCTTCATTATTTCCAGATTTCCCCTTTTCACATTACATAACCAAACAGTGAACAACAATAAACCCAGACAGCGGTTTTCAAAAATGGCATCCAGTTTGGTAGATTGAGTTGGAAGTGTGATGTCATCCTGGCGGAGCGTCCTGGCTGCTCATTGGTCAGATTCTGGCATTACATCTGCCAGAGTTAGTGGTTTGATTCCCAGAGGCTCCGGCTGCTAAAAACATACGCAGTCGAGGCGATTTGGGTAAGAGGATCCACCTGAAGGTTACATGTTAAAAATGTAAGGGGGGGTTGGGAGCTTTTTCGTAAAGAGCCTAATTCACCTCTGGCTCTCTGCTCTGCTCCATTTATTTTATCTCGAACAGTAGAAGCCTGCAGGTGAGCGGCTCCTGTCTGGGGAACTCTCTCCCTCATGGAGGCCTGCTGCCGTGGAAACAGACCTGGAGCGCTGCAGGAGTCTGAACAGAGTCAAACTGTTTCTGCTCATCAGAGTCAGAATAGCTTGATTAGCATGAGAAGGATATTTGTGTTGCTAAAGCACTTAAGGATTATTCATGCGCTCCCATTTCTGATCAATCATCGATGGTGATCTTTTTATTGTACATATTTTACTATTTTTGTATTTTCTACTGTATTTTATGTTTTATCGAGACTGTCCTCCCCCAAAAACGACCCCATAGGTTGTTTGTACAAGCAGCTTATTATGACCTATAGTTATGTTTTAAAGTTAAGTGACCTCTAGCGGTCATGTAAATAATGTGCTACATCGGTCTGCGTCCACGTCACGTGACTGTCAAGTTTCTCTCTCAACACTGAAATAGTACGGTGGAAAGTAAGGGTGTTGTGGTCCAGCAAGTCCTCCAACCCATACGACCACATAGGTTGTTTGTTCCTACCCTCTAATACGACCCACAGGAGCGTTTCCAGCGTGATCTCACAAAAATATGTGAAATGAACACGACCTCGACGAATTTGAAAAGTCCGCCACAAATTGCATTACGTCCCAAAGGTTGGTTAATGGTTAAATTTAGGGAATTAAAACAAGTTTGGTAAAGGTTAGGGTTAAGGTTATGGTAAAGTTTGGGTTATGGTTATGGTCAGGCAACTAAAACAACTTGGTTAAGGTTAGGAAAATGGTTTGGTCATGGTTAAACCATAACCCTAATAAAATAACAACTCAATTAAAACAAGTTTATACATGCGTGCACAATATTTACAGATATACTGATATACAGAGCAACTGAATAATAATAATAATATGCAACTGAATCACATTGGTTTTGACGCCTGCAGGATGACAGGTGACCAAAACTCAGGTGTTCAATAAACAAGCTACTTGTGAGTCATGGTGACTTTTATTTTTGTAATTAAAAGTAAAAAGTTTGAACCTAAACAAACCAAATTAAAAAATATAACACAGCAAACTTTTCTCAGACCAAAGAAAACCAAATGTAGGTGTGACCTGACCTTAAAACAGCGAACAAACTAAACCTCTAGTGGGGTGACATGGTCTGAAGAGCAGGAACATGTTGCTCCTGTGTTTCAGTCCTTTCAGTTTAGCCATTCCTGTCATTATGGGAGAGACGCACTGTGTTTTATCTCCTGTGGGTCAGTCAGTGTCATCAGGTCTGTGGAGCCGCTGTGAGAGAAAAGACTCTTGATGTTCCACTTCCACACTTTCATCCAGTTTGGTGTCAGGAAGTCGAGGCTCTTCAGTCTGGCAGGACTTTAGGTTTTGGAATGAAACTCTTCTGTCCTCAGCTCCCACCAAAACCTCTCTCTCTCTCTCTCTCTCTCTCTCCCTCTCTCTCTCCCTCTCTGTCTCTTTCTCTCTTTCCCTCTCTCTCTCCCTCTCTTTCCCTCTCTCTCTCCCTCTCTGTCTCTTTCTCTCTTTCCCTCTCTCTCTCCCTCTCTTTCCCTCTCTCTCTCCCTCTCTGTCTCTTTCTCTCTCTCTCTCTCCCTCTCTGTCTCTTTCTCTCTCTCTCTCTCCCTCTCTCTCTCCCTCTCTGTCTCTTTCTCTCTCTCTCTCTCTGTCTCTCTCTCTCCCTGTCTCTCTCTCTGTCTGTCTCTCTCTCTCTCTCGCTCTGTCTCTCTCTTTCTGTCTGTCTCTCTCTCGTTTTGTTTTAATTTCAATTTGAACTGGATTTATTGGCATGACAAGTACATTCCTGTGTTGCCAAAGTGAATGGATGAAAAAGATAATCAATAAGTGACATTAAATAGATCTCTCTCTCTCTGTCTCTCTCTCCCTTTTTCTGTTTCTCTCTCTCCCACTTTTTCCTCTCTCCTTCACCCACTTTTTTTCTGTCTCTCTCCCACTCCCATTTTCTCTCTACCACTTTCTCTCTCTCTCTTTCTCACTCTCTATCTCTTTCGCTCTCTCTCTGTCTCTCCCCCTGCTCTCTCTCTCTCTCTCTTTCTCTCTCTGTCTCTCTCTCTCTCTCCCTCACTCTCTCTCTATCCCTCCAGCCTCTGAGGTTAGATGGGACAAGATGGGATGGGAGCAGCAGGTATGAAATGTATTGTCCTACCGGGGGCAAAATAAATTTCAGGGAGGAATTTCTGTTGTTGATGGCAGCAGAAGAAAGAGATAAACTTCTGTGTTTCTCTCAAAGTGAAAGCTCGCAGCTTGTTCTTAATGCGGTCAGAATAATTCAATTCAATTCAAATTTATTTGTATAGCACCATCTCATACAAAAGTAGTTCAAAGTGCTTTACATAAAAACAGAATAAAACACAGAAATGTGCAAATAAACAGAAACATCCATGCATACATACACATAAAAACACATATAGCCTACATACACACATACAAACAAACATAATGTACAAATACAGTGTGTTCATTTAAGAAAACAATAAGGTTGAAGTGCCTCTATCATCCATAACCATTTGTGTCAAAACAAAAGCAATCAAATTAACATATTGTAGAGTAATACCTGGTTAAAATGTTTTTTTGCTTGACATGAAAAAGTTCTCTGCTTTTTTTATTTTTGTTTTTTTAATGGAGTATCAGTCCTCAAGCTTTTGTAAAATGTCTATATAAGACCATTTCCTCACGCTTGTTCAAGTTCAAGTTTGTTTATTTATATATCCCTTTGTCACAAGCATGTCTCAGAGGACTAGATCTAACTTTTCAACAGTCAGTGGTGAACAAAATGATATAGGACAAGTATAGCAAAAAGCAGAAGACACACAAGAGCAGATTTTAGCAAGACAAACAATCTACCTATTTTACAGCCTAACCTACCCGGCACCCCCAGCCTTAGACCCTAATGCACACAAGGAAAAACTCCCAAGAAAAACCTTAGCAGGAAAAACTTTGCTTTGTAAATCAAAGAGGGATAGGTAGGGAATAGGTCCAAAATCAAAGCAGCCCATTCACACACTGTTTACCTATGAAAACAGACCTGAGAGTCGACACTCGGTGATGTTTTGTGATTTACAAAGTGGTGTTTTGGTTTGGATCGGATCCCAATGTGCAGTCCGACACGGTCGCTGTGCTGGAAACACTGAAGCCTCATTGGCTCCGATCCCAGGAAATCAGAGTGGATTTACAGCCAATTAGCCAATCAAATCCTCCCTGGGATCAGACCCATCCAAGTAATGCTTCGGCCTGTATTTGTTGTTCTACTCCTGCTTTATGTGTGTGTGTGTGTGTGTGTGTGTGTGTGTGTGAGTGCGTGTTTGTGTGTGTGCATGCGTGTATTTGTGTGTGTGTGTGTGTGCGTGTGTGTTTATGCATGCACTAAATTGTGTGTAAAGACAGAAAAGAGAGAGTAGACCAGATATATAAAAACAAAAAGGCTAGATTGTTTACTTTATTGAATTCAAGTTGCAATAAGCAATTATTTTGACATTCAAATAATAATAAATAGATAACTAAACATTATCAGTTTGTCAGTCTGTGATGCTGTGTGTTCAGGCCTAAATCCTCCTGTTTGCCTATAATTGGCTTTTGTGTTGTTGGGACATTTTGAGGTGTAAACTATGCTGTGGGCGTGTCATGTGGGCGTGTCATGTGGGCGTGGCCAGCGGTGAGCCAATTGTGTTTATCAGGTTGAGGTTAGTAGCCACAAAGCAGGAAGTCACTGTGGTGGCTGAACTACATAAACTAAATGCATGTGATAAATAAAAACAAAGGAACACACTACATTAACCAAACGCACAACAAAAACCCACAATGGAAATGACTTAAAGGTCCATATTCTCCACTCTTGGACCTCAAGACTTGTGTCTTGAGGTCCATTCAAAGCTGTGTGTGTGGTGTCATGTACCAAAAACACTCTCAATCCATTTTTACACGTTCATTTTCCAGCATCTCTCTGAGCCTTACCAAGAACAGGCCGTTTCTGTCGCCGTGTCTTTAAGGCTCATTAATATTAACGACCCCTCTGTTCCGATTGGCTAACCGTTTCAAGAGTGAAACGTGAGACGCCGCGGCCCGGCAGCTACAGGTAGGGAAAACTCTCCGGTAATAAACAATGACAACCGCTCAACCGCTTTGAAAAAAACACTTTGTTAGTCTATTATTTCTTACAAAAATGATAATGAGCGAACCTTTGTGACGCCACAAAGTTACAGAAGTCCAAACGGCTCGTTTAGAGGCTCGCTGCACTAATATGGATTGTGTGGATTTAGTTGGCGACCGTGCGTTTTGGTTCTTTCACCATGTTTAGATAGACCATCCAACTCCTTTATCATCACACAGGCAAGGGGAGTCCTGCTTTACACCATATGGGACCTTTAAATTGCGGGCGGACCGCTGGGCGGTAGTTCGATTAATTTTATTTTCCAATTCACCTGCATTTCATGCCTGATTTGACATGTTTTTTTTGTTTTGTTTTTTTTACGAACGTTGTGTCTCCACCACAGCTGTGAGAGACAGACGGACGCTCCACTAAATGTCTGCCACAAAATGGGCGAAACATTCAGATCTAGGAGGAAAACCTGATTAAATGAAACTCAAATTTAGCTTTACGACTGTGTCAGTAGGTTAAACTGTGGTGTTTTATGTTCTTACATCTTTATTGCAGTGAAACAAACACTAATTTGGAACCTTGCTGTAATGTCGCTGTCAGCATGAAAGCATTATTGAACTACCGGCCAGTGGTCCGACCGCAATTTAAGTCATTTCCCTTGTTGTTGTTGTTGTTGTGCGTTTGGTTAATGTAACGTAAGTAAGTAAGTAAGTAAGCTTTATTTATATAGCACTTTTAAAAAACAAGTTACAAAGTGCTTTACAAAGACATAAAAACAAGAGAAATTACCGGATAAAAAAATAAAAGTAGAACTGATACAGTAATCATGAAAAGCGAGGTATGGATTACAAAAACACAATAAAACAAATAAAATAAAACGGAAGAGTAACCGATTCAAGAGAAGGCAATTCTGAAAAAGTGTGTTTTTAAGAGAGATTTGAAAGAAGAGACAGAGCTAGCCTGCCTGATCTCCTCCGGCAGGAAGTGTTCCTCTGTTGCAGCGCGCTCTTTATTTATTTAGTTTACCGTAAGTCACAGCAGCAACAACAGTGGAGGAAAGCAGGAACGAATCAAGAAGAGTGCAGAGCGCAGAAGAAATGAGCAGCAGACCCGTTCAAAACACAATGAACATCAGCGCTGTTTTTTTTAATTTTTTTTTATTGCAGATCGTCTGCTTCTTCATCGCCTGTGGAGGCTTTACAGACGCCGCTCACCTCAGACTCATGGTACGTTTTCATTCATTCACTGGACGGATCAATATAATGATAATAATAACTTTATTTTATTTATATAGCACGTTTAAAAACAGAGTTTACAAAGTGCTTTGACAGATAAAATAAAAGTAGAATACTCAAATTATGAATTTAAAAGGCAATAAAACAATAATAAACAAGGATTAAATTCATACGAGGACAGAGGTGGAAAAGAGCAAACATTAAAGTAAATAGTGGTATAGTCGTAGGATGAAAACCAAAATAAATAAAATAATAGAATAAAAGTAAGATAAAATTAAGATAGAGTTAAAATAAAAGATAAAAGATGTAAAAAGACAATAGAAAGCCGATAAAAAGCCGATAAAAAGCCAATAAAGAGACAATAAAAACGATAAAAAAGACAACATCACATAAAAGCAAGTCTATAAAAATGGGTTTTAAGAAGCGATTTAAAAGAAGTCACTGATCCTGCAGCCTTCTCTCCTCAGGCAGGTCGTTCAGAGCTGAGGGGAAAAAGCACTTCAGTCTCCTTTAGTTTTAAGTCTAGACTTTGGACCGGCCAGAAGGGCCCGCCTGAGGATCTGAGGCTGCTCACCGGCTCATACGGGGTCAACATGTCTGTGATGTAGCTTGGAGCCAGACCCAAACGTGCTTTAAAAGTGAACAGTAAAATCTTAAAATCGATTCTAAACCAAACAGGGAGCCAATGGAGAGAAGCCAGGATCGGGGTGATGAGATGTCGTCTGTTAGAACAGGAAGAAGCCTAGACGAATATGACAGGAGTTCCTCTGAAATAACATCAGCAGTGTCCCGATGTCTAACTATGGAAGCCCATTTCTACCAGTGTGATGAAAAAAAAAAGATCTTGTAAGTCATTATAATGAGAAACTTTCTCAAAATAGTGACTTAGTATCTCAAAATAATGACTTAGTATCTCAAAATAATGAGAGTCATTATTTTGAGAAAGTTTCTCATTATTTTGAGATACTAAGTCATTATTTTGAGAAAGTTTCTCATTATTTTGAGATACAAAGTCATTATTTTGAGAAAGTTTCTCATTATTTTGAGATACTAAGTCATTATTTTGAGATACAAAGTCATTATTTTGAGAAAGTTTCTCATTATTTTGAGAAAGTTTCTCATTATTTTGAGATACTAACTCATTATTTTGAGATACAAAGTCATTATTTTGAGAAAGTTTCTCATTATTTTGAGATACTAACTCATTATTCTGAGAAAGTTTCTCATTATTTTGAGATACTAACCCTAACCCTAACCAGTAATACTAACTAACCCTACCCCTAACCCTAACCCTTATTTTGAGAAAGTTGAGAAAGGGCTTCCATAACTAACAACCCTCTCCTTCCCTGAAACATAAACACAAACTCCTCCCCGATATTAAAACCCAATGTATCGTCTTCCTGGGTTGATTTCAAACTTTGTTCGAATAGGAGTTTATAAACACAGGACGGTTTGTAGCCTCGTTACTTTCATCTGCCACGGACTGATGGCTGCACCTGATTGGTCGAACGCTCCACTTGTTGGGCGGTGGTCCTTGGTTTCTGTCCCCGCTTTTCAAACTGGAAAAACATGGCAGCTTGGTCAGAAACGTTCCCTTATTCCACCTAAACAGTCCAACGAAATCTGTTTTATGAAAATACTTGTGGTGAGTCATGCAGCTCTACAACGGTTTGTTTGTTCACGGGGAGAATCTGCTTTGTCGGCGTTCCTTTATGTGCTAGAAGTGATTTTCAGACTGTTCCTCCAGACAATGGCAGTGAATGGAGAGAGAGAAAAAAACACAATTCTCCAGTCTGCTCTACTAGAGCAACAGATCACAGAATCACTGATTTTGGGGTTTTATCATGGAGGAAGAGACACAACCCAAGGTCAGAGGTGGTAGAAGTACACAAAGTCCCTACTCAAGTAAAAGTGCAAATACTTATCTAAAAATATATTCTGGTAGAAATTGAAGTACCGTTTCAAATCCTTTACTCAAGTCGAAGTATAAAAGTACATGGTCTTGAATTTACTTAAAGTAAAACTCGTTCTCTAAACTGGTTTTCTGTTGAGCGTTCCTCTGAATCCCAGATGAGAAAGAGTCTGCAGCTCAGATCACAAACGTTAATTCTAGCAGCTGAATTCACTTTAACGTTAATTCTCTCTCTCTTGTTGCTTCTCTCTTCTTCCTGTTGCTTCTCTCTCTCTCTCCCTTTCCTTCCTTTTTGGTGTCGCTTTGCTGAACAAGCAGTCGATCACATCTGGCTCTTGATCAGCTGCTTCCGGGATGGAAGCCGTCTGATCCACAAAATCCAATTTTTTTTTTTTTTAAATCAGTGTGAATGTGAATGATTTCCCGAGAGTAACGAGTCTGTTTTGAGATTTTTCTTTTGAAATGTAGTGAGTAAAAGTAAAAAGTGTTCAGTGAAAGAAAAACTTGAGTGAAGTACAGATACTTCCCACCTCTGCCCAAGGTACTGCTAAAGTTACACAGAGACTGAAGCGGGCAAAACAAAACCACTTCTCCACTGAGATCCGTCCAGCTGGTGGAGGGGTTTGAAACGGCGACCTGCCAGTTTCTCTTCTACTCCAACATCCAGGCAAATCCAGCCCCCCCCCCCCCCCCCCCCCACACTGCTCAGCGCTCCTGTGGGAAAACGCTCTTTATCTCTCTTCTCCCATCAGCGCTCCCTCACCGCCACTTCAGCTCCGACAGCACAGAGATAAGAATGAAACTTGATTATTTAATGTCCCAGAAAGATATTAGCACAAAATTAAAGGAACACAAACCTTTATTTTTTTCTCTCTTATCTGTGCGGATCTCTCCGAGGGTCGCGTTATGTCTTTGGTGATCAGATGTTGTTATGTGACCGAGATTTTTCTACTCTAAAAGGGGACTTGGCCCTTTTTTGTGTGATTACTATCTTAATACTAGGAAAATGGAGCGGTTGTACTAAGTGGAAATATGTGCGGCGATCCTGTTTCACATGAGTTTCCACAGTTAAAACTGTCAAAATAAAAAGGCAACCGGGGGGGAACAATGGCTAAAGTCACGCCGGCACAACAGATCTGTTTTTTAACTTCTCGCAGCACAAATCAGATTTTGTCACGGTGGTCTGAGCAGAGAGAATCCTCTGGGAATCGGACTTCTTCGTGGTTTAGGTAGCAGTGAGAAGATCAGATCTGTCTGGTGAACGAAACATCAGATTTCCTCGTCTCGTGTAAATGCAGCCACAGTCATAACACACAGAAGCACAGAAGGCCAGACCGTTTGAAAAAAGCTGTATGATATATATGTATTTGGCTATGTATTAAAACATGGAAATAAAAGGCATTGGTTTAAATATAACTGAACCATGTCAGAACAGTAAAACATGCACACAAGGACGAGTACTGAATGTGTTTTGAATACAAACACAAATAATTAAATTACAATTAAATTGTCTTCATACACAGATACACTGACCACCAGCAAATGGTCATGCAGTAATGTTTTGGGAAATCTTTGTTTATATCAGTCTGACAGGGTCAGAAATTAGGGGGAATAAAAAATACCCTTGAAAGTTCATAAAATGCCTGTGAAATTAAAAATGAGGGGGGAAAATGCCCGTGATAATTAGCAGAACCCTTTTTTTTGCGTTACACCGTGTTCCCATTTCTTCCATCGCCACGGGCAACCGCAGCTGATTCATGGGTGTCTCCCTCCGACCGCGGAGCATTGCATTCTGGGTGAGAAAAACACACGGAGCGCGTCTGAAGCAGGAGAAAACAGTGGCACCACAACAGCAGCAGAAGAAAATACAGACTGCACTCAAACTGCTGCAGCAACAGAAAATAAAACAACTAATATGGTTAAAAAAAACAATGGAGGAGAGGAAGGTTCTTCTTTTCTGTAAAGCCTGCAGCGAGTTTCCAGCAGAGGGAGAGAAGTTAAAACGAATGTTAGCGTTGTAAATCAATTGTTGATCTGAAAATATGCAATGTAGATGCATTTGTAATTTCATAGTTCAATAAAATTGCCATCGAAAAGGACCAAAATACCCTTAAAATCAGATCAAGGGGCAAAAAAAAAAAAAAAAATCTCTATGGAAAAACAAGTTAATTTCTTACCTTCTGGTGTCTTGTGACAGGCTCAGAGCTTTCTGATCTATGTTTTGATGCACGGTCCAGTTCTGCGTTTTATTTCGGTTGAATTGTCAGACTGGAATTTAGCCGTAGATCAAATTAAAGGACAAATAAGATCAAAGCTCGCAGCTATAAACGTCAGATGCAGTTATGTATATGTTGAATGTTGAATATGTGACCTAAAGCGGTTTGTTGTTTTTGGCTCGGCTTCTCTCAGAGAGACGCTGCTTATAAAGTCATACGCTCCACCGCCTGGAAGGGCCTGGAAAGTTTGTGGATTTGAAGAAAATAAAAAATATGGCCTTAAAAAGTACCAGTTTACTAAAGAGTAACGCTGCTCTGGCTTCAGTGTGGTGTGGAGAGCGGCTCGTTGAAGTTTGGTGCTTTTTTTTTTTTTAGACATTTTTAACATGTGCAGGTGAAGTTTGTGGATCTGAGAAAGACAAAATATGGTTTTAAAAGTTTTTGAAAGTGTGAGAGTATGATCTGGAAAGCACTTGATTTAAAAAATATATATATACTGTAACACCCAGAGACTGACTTGACATGACTGACTGTTTCCAACATGTCAGAGAAACACATCCACAATACAAGAGCCAGTACAGCTAACATGGTGTGTTCAGGTTTAACAGTCTGACTGGGAAAGACACTTTTGGAATGGAACTTTGCCTTCAACTGTTAAAACTGCCTCCACTTTAGATTTAAAAGGACGGTGAAAATATGGCTGATGGATGCGGTTCCTCACTGAAAACCATTTTAGCGGCATCTTAGTTTATTTATAGTCTACATATAATCTACATATAATACATATAGTCTATAGAGGACCACAATGGAAATTAGTCTTGGACTTTCTTGTGTTTTATCCTCGATTGTTTTTTTTTTGTTTTGTTTGTTTTTTTTTTTTAACCAGTTGCATTATATTATATTGTATATCTGTAACTTTTTTTAAAATGATCAAATAAATCACATGAAAATCAGTTTGCCACAGCTGTCTGCACCTTAGGAAAACCCTCTGATGGAGATTTGTGTCGACACAGCAGCAGTTTTTAATATCAATGATTTCACTCAAAGGAATCAAAGACAAAAAACATTTTTAGGAAATCCTTCATTCCCCATGCAGTCAATATTGTGAACTCCTGCTAATGCACTTTTATATGCTCTTGTGTACCTCCTAGTGTCTCTTCGTATGCATGTTTTGTGTGATTTTATGTACTGTGTTGATCTTATGTAACGCCTGTGAGCCAAAGACAATTTTCCACCTCATGTGGACAATGAAGTTGTATTGTAAAAGCAAAGTCTTAGAATTGGCAAAAAATGTAATTTCTGACTTTACAGTATTTTGATTCCTTTGATTTTTCACCTTAACACGATCCTGAGTAAGAAAGTAGGCCTCTATGACGTCTAGTTTTGACCAATATCATGTTTTACCCCGAAACTGAATTTCTGAATTTCACCAAACAAGACCTTGAAAGACATTGAAAAGTCTTTGAATTTTGTGTCCAAGCGTGGGAAACTGTTAAAACTACACAGATACACAAAAGAAGGATGTATACGCAAAAATATACACACACAGATACATACTTACAAGCATAAGCATCCATATGCCCTTACACACACACACACACACACACACACACACACAGTTCATAACGCAGACAGTGTGTCCAGTCCTGCTTGTGGCATCCGAACAGAAATAGACATTTTCCTCATATTTGCACATTCCCATGTTGAAGTGGGTAAAATACCGCAGGAGTTTTCCCTCTCTGACCCTTTGGGAAGCTGGGATGTTCCTTCAAACTTTTTTTTTTTTTTTTTTTTTATTGCAACTGACAGCTGAGTCTGTTTCCCCTGTCCTCAGACTAAACCAAATGATGGAAAATCCCCTTAATGCACGGGCTTCAGCGGGAGAATCTTTTTATTTCTTAAGATTAGTGGGCTCTCGACTCACCTTTAGTGTTTTGGGGGGTTTTTTCTCAGTGGGAAAGCAGAGCAGAGACAGACTGGGGGAGACCCAGGAGGGGAGTGAACCAGTAAACTATCCCCGGACAGAAGAAGTCAGTTCTGTGTGGTTTCTGCATGAAACTGATGTTATAAGATTTGATTTAGCTGGTCGGGTCGATCCAACTCCTCCTCTGTACCTCTGGGAATGGGGGGGGGGAGATATTTCTTTTTTTAATACTACAAATGTGACTCGCCAAATTGAAGCCACACCGGCCTGCGGTTTGAATCAGCTGCAGCGAATCACAGAGGGGCCGATATGTGCAGAATATCTTGAATAATAACTGGAATGTTTATGTGTTTAAATGTTATACATCATTTGATATCGTCCAAACATCTGCTGTGGCCCCGCAGCTACGATGTAAAGATAACATGTTCCTGTTTTACTTCTGAACAAGTCCATATATGTAAGTCCTGAAACATGACTTGCACCTCAACCGAATGTAAACTAATTTGCGGTGATAAGAATTATATACAAAGCTGGGATTTAATCTAATTTTATCGTTGTTATATCAGTGTTTTGGTTGTGAGATGCATGTGGCCTTACATGTAAACCTTCAGAGAGCGGCAGCAGGACTGAACTGAAGCCAAAGTGCCTCCAGATGTTTAGGAAAGCATTAATTTAATGAAAGCATGAATGTATTTGTGATTGAATTAATCTGGCTGTGATCTGACCCCCCCCCAAAAAAAAGACATTTTGCGTCGACTCCGCACGATGCCATCCCGGGTCAGATCTCCGGGATAAACGTTATTTTATTTTCCCACAAAAAGGGGGCAACAGTCTAAACAAATCCTGTTGTAGAGAAGGATCTATTTAAGGATTCCTGCATGACAATTCAATTAAAATAAATTCAATAAACTCCTAATCTTCCTCAAGGCGGTAGGGACAGCTGATGCTTGCGGAAATTTTGTTGTTGACTTGGGAATAAAAAGCTGCTCCTAAAAGTGGAGCTTTCAGAAACAGAGAAGAGAACAAAGAACAAGAAGCACGATGTTAAAACAGTTTGTGTACAAGATGTTTAACAGGCAGGTTAGACACAGATAGGAGGGTGAGGATAATTTTATGTTCCTTTATACATTTGTGATCATATTAGGCTCCATTATTACAAACGCGTGTTTTGCAGCCAAGCTTTGTCCAAACCCACAGAACTTTATTTATTGTTTATTAGTTTATTTAACCGGGGCCATGCTCAACACAACCGTTGGGCCAGAGTTAGCGGAAGATATTCAAAAACAATACAGTACAATACAAACAATTAAAAACAACGCAATTAGCAAAGTTTACAAACAGTACATCACATATAAAACAACGTCATACAAAATATACATTATAGTCTCCATGTTGGAGAACAGTTGGTTTCATACAAAGGTTTAGATCAGTGCTCACATGATTGATTTGTCTTGAGCCATGTTTTAAGTGTTGTTTTTAAAAAATACTGAAGCTTGTGCATTCTCTGATATGAGTGGGAATTGAGTTCCATTTACCTGCTGCTCTGACTGAATATGCTGATTGTCCAAAAGCAGTTTCCCTAAATTTAGCCGAGCAGTCTCCTCTGACTGATGCCCCGGTCTCCCTAGCATTGTCCCTGCAGAATGACACTGATTGTTTTAAGTGGTGGTGGCGCAAGATCATGAATTAATTTATACATCAGGCACATATCTGCAAAACAAAACATTTTAACCTCTAGTCAAGATCCCGAGATTTCTAAAGATACCAAACATGTCATGATGAATTACAGGGAAATGTGTAGAAAATGATGCACAAGACAGCTAGATTTGTTCCATCTGATGTAACGATGCAGCCATAGAAAACATGGCGTCTTGGGTTTGAATATTTCACTCAGTATCAGCAGCTGGAAGACACAGAATATGGACGAGACATTGTCATACAGTATGGAAAAAAAATGTTGTTGTTTTTTTTACTTTGAAGCTACTTAAGTGGGAAATTTAAAGGGAAATTCAGGGTGCGAGGGGTGAAAACATTGCATGTAACAGTAATGCAGCGGTTCGATTACAGGATCTGATCTAACTTTCCTTTGTGTTATTTAGGATGAATGTCTGATCTGACATAAGAATAAAAGGGGGGGGGTTGATCTTAGCTTGATGTGCCATGATTATTTAAATTTCGAGGCTCGGACCATATGATGTGAATTATTGAATTGTTATGCTGCCTGTTGATTCTTATTGTCTGTTCTGCCTCATTCAAGACGTTCAAGTTTTCTAATCGAATCAAACTGTCGATGCTTCTTCTCATATTTATCTTATTGAATTGTGGAGGAGGCAGTTGGAGGGTGCAAATCTCCGCCAACCTGTTGTTACACCCAAATGCATCATTGCTATCTCTTAAATTTTACGTTTAATTGATTTATTGATCCTCCTTGATTTGGAATCAAGTCTGTACCTCTGTTAGTTTCATAGTTATGGCTAAAAAAACCCCCAATAATCGTCTAGACGCGGAAATTCCAGATCCAAATCAAAACCAAAATCGAATCATTTGTTCCTTGGCCCATCGCCTGTCCAAGCTTCATAGAAATCCGTTGACATGATTTTGAGATTTCCTGCTGGCAGACAGACAGACTATTGTGTTATAGATATATTGGGTTCGGACATTTTACGTCTCCTTTGACCGGCCTCTTCCTGTTTACCTACATTTCTCCTTTATAACTGAACTGGATTAAACACATCATGAGTAAATGATCATATCTATAGTGAAGTCTGTACTGAGCAGGACCAAGATGGCGGCCGACAGGAGTAACACTTATGGAGTTTGGAAGAGACAGAGTTTATGTTACACACACTGCAAAACATGGATATTACTGTGGGTTTTAGGCGAGTGTAAGCATCTTACTGAAGACAAGATCTTTGGTTTTAGAGAGAGTCAAAACGACTTAAGGGAGGATCTGTCAGAACAACTGAACACAGTTTGTGTCTGTTGGAAAGCGCTGCGAAGTCAACATGATGTTATAGTGCAGAATCATGGCTGTAATTGTTTTGATTAAATTTGAGAATGGCTGGATGGGAAGCATGTTAATTTTTTAGCAAAATAAACTCAGATTGGATAATCAAAATAAATACGTCACTGGTAAACTGGATTATTATGTGGAGTTGTCAAATTATGGAATCATGTAAACGGCTTAATCAGACTATTGTCTCGTCTGCAGTGTTGGTAATAGTCAAATTATTGTGCGCATGTTAAAAATAGCTGCTGTTTATGGCTGGTTTTCCCTAAGCAAAGATAAAATGGTCAGTGAGTTTAAGCTGAACACGTTGAGCGCTGCAGGGCGGCGGCGGCCTGATGGTTAGAGAAGCAAACCTCGTGATCGAAAAGGTCTCCGCTTTGACTTCCCAGTCCCAGGATGAGAGAATGTGGAAGAGGGATCTCCCTCCTAGAAAACCCTCTGCTGAGCCAGGCAGCTATGGAGAGCCGTTTCATTCAAAACCCCACCCAAACTGCACACCACCTATCCAGTCGAGCCGAGGTCTATGTCCGTTTTTAATTCTTAATTCAGAAATGGTTACTCCAAATGCCACTTTCCCACTCTCTGGATCCTTTGATCCGTCTGTATAAAGCTGTAAATATGAACTCCATTCTTGTTGCAGATGAGACTTAACTTCCTTGATTATATCTCCTGATTTCTTTCTTTTGTTATTATTCAGTATGCATAAATCAACTTCAGGTTCTGGGATTAGCCATGATGGTACAACTGACCAACAGACTGGAGGGCACGCATTAATATTAATAATACCAATTTCCTCTGCCTTAGATTTTAGCTTATTTCCAAAGTTTGTTTTGGCCTTTCTCGCTCTACTTCCGTTTTAAGAGAGGCGATTGAATTTTTGTCCAATTGGCGCTACCCAGCTGGATAGCGACTGGTAGATGTCTGGATAACTGGATAGGTGGTGTGCAGTTTGGGTGGGGTTTTGAATGAAATGGCTCTCCAAAGGCAGCTGCTCCGCTCGGACCGGGCCGTTCCCATGTGTAACGAGACGATTCCCCCGGGCCGTTGCTGCTCCTGGTCAACTGGTGGAGTTATGTAAGAGTGAAAATATAGAGTTAGTATGGAGGGGGTGCAGGTAGAGCTGCAGTAGGCGAGGGGTTTAGGTCAAAATGCACCTGACTTATCAGCTTCAATCACAAAGTGGGGCTGCAACAGAGAAGAGCGTCCCATCCCCACTAACTGAGATGCTGTAGATTCACACTATTTGCCCAAATTAAAATCCCCACGACATGAACTCCCATTACGTTTTTACGAGTATCTTTAATGGTGACCTGATGCTGCACTAGTAGGAGTAAATATACATTTCTAACCAATAAAACCATCAGATTTTAGAAAGGTCCCGCCCCTCTGCCCCTCCCATCAAATAAAACTACCTTTCTCTCCCTAGACTTTTGCATGATCCCTCGCTGCATTATGTCCCGGCAACGCATCAAATCCAGGAAGTAAAGATGCCGTTTCATGGGGTTTTTAACCTCCTGCTGTCAGGTTTGGTCTCTCCTCCTCCACAGGAAGAGATGAATCCAGACTTGAGAGTGAAATCCAAACTGTCTCCTAAACAGCAGCAGAGAAAGCTGGACTCACCAACGTTAGATCTTCTCCTCTCTCGTCTCTTTGGTTTCTTTGGTCTAAAGCATCACAGACCGGCCGCTTGATGAACATGAGCTGCTGTGAGACGTTCACTGACCTCACTGTGCAGGATTTCTGGGTGTTGGAGTCCTAAAAATTCAAATAGTTACGTGTTTGCTGCCATTTCGGACCGCCGTCGTGTGAAGTTGCCCAGTGCAGCTTTAACCTCTTCTTCCCTGTCGCCCCCGCCACTGGGTCCATTATTACAAACGCAGGTTGCATAGCCAAGCTTTGTTCAAACCCACAGAACTTTATTTTAAATTCTAGTCAAGATAACAAGTTTTCCAAAGACACCAAATATGTCATGCTACATAGAGGGAAATGTGTATATAATGTAGAGCTGCAACAATTAATCGATTAATTGATTAGTTGTCAACTATTAAATGAATCGCCAACTATTTTGATAATCGATTAATCGGTTTGAGTAATTTTTTAAGAAAAATAAGTCAAAATTCTCTGATTCCAGCTTCTTAAATGTGAATATTTTCTGGTTTCTTTACTCCTCTATGACAGTAAACTGAATATCTTTGGGTTGTGGACAAAACAAGACATTTGAGGACGTCATCTTGGGCTTTGGGAAACACCGATCCACATTTTTCACCATTTTCCGACATTTTATAGACCAAACAACTAATCGATTAATCGAGAAAATAATCGACAGATTAATCGACAATGAAAATAATCGATAGTTGCAGCCCTAATATAATGATGCACAAACATCTAGATTTTTTCCATTTGATGTAATGGTGCAGCCATAAAAACATGGCGTCTTGTATTTGAATATTTCATTCAATATAAGCAGCTAGAGCTTCAAGAAAGAGTTGGAACGATCAGATAAAGAATATGGATGAGATGTTGTTGTACAGTTAGGAATTATTATTTTTTCTAAATTTGAAGCTACCTAAGGGGAAATTTAAGGGTAAAGTCAGCTAAACTGAGGTTACAAGGGGTTTTTAATAATGTCTGCTAACAAAGGTGGTGCCAGAGGAAATGTCTTAATAATCTTCATGGCACCTGTGAGCTGAAATCATCTTTATTCCTTTACAGCAGAGACGATATCTTGGTTCGTTTTCGTTCCTTTGCGAAGGTTTTTCCATGATGAAATTTTTCAGGAGTTTAGTGTCCTTACACACACACACTCCCTGTTTGTTTCTAATGAAAATCCCCATTTCCTTGCATTTTTGTCATGCTGATCCCACCCTGGTGGCTGATAGTCAGGAAGCTCGTCCGGCTGTGACAGGCTGCAGCAGATAGACGGAGCCGTGTTTGGACAGTAAACAGACTCCCTGGACAGAAAACACACAAAACAGAGGAGCAGAAGTTACAGAACATTTCTGTTTATCTTTCCCCGTCGCCTCTTCACCCTGGACATGCCTCCACATGGGACCCTGTGTGTGTGTGTGTGTGTGTGTGTGTGTGTGTGGTCATGGCATGTGAGCTCTCTGATAACGACTAAGCATGTGGATTTACCAGGAGGATTCTTCCCGCACCTCTGTTCAGGTGTATGTTTGCTTGTGTGTTTGTGTGTGTTTGTGTGTGTGTGTGTGTGTGTGTTCTTGTACTTCCCTACAGTTTGTCCTCATAAGGATAGAAAGATGAGGAAAATCCTACAAAGTGAGGACAGTTTTAACTCCTCACTTTTTCATGGGGCTAGTTTATAGAACGTGGCTCTTGGGTTAAAATTAGAATTGTGGTTAAGTTTAGGTTAGGATAAGGGTTTAACACTGAAGTGAAAAAAAAAGCTAATCTAACTATCAGACACCTACAGTATTTGACAATTTATGCAAAAAAAAACCATTTTTTTTAATTTTTATATGAAAATCTAATTACTTTTACTTCCTGGACAACATAAAATCTTTAGTGGTGACATCATCGTGTATCAGGAAGCATAAATATATATATTTTTTTATGACATTTTGCAATGCGTCGTCAGTGATTTGGCTTGATTTGGCAGTGAGTCGTGACACATTATTTTACACGTGAGAGGTAAAGTCTGCTGTCAATTACAGATGTAAAAAAGCAAAATTACAGATGAAAGGTTTCTACTGGGGTTCGACTGATATGGGATTTTGAATGCTGATACTGATATTTTTTGCATCAAAGTTGGCAATATTTTGTGCTGATACTCAAAATCTTCATTTTTTTCCATCTATATGGCAAAAAAAGATTCTAAATTTTCTTCTCATCAGGGCGTGAAAGCCTCTGACACATTCAGAGCATCACGGGACACTAAAACTCTCCACTGAAACCAGACTGATGAAAAATCTGAGAAAGTCTGGGTGAGACATTACTGCCTTTAAATTAAGAAATAATTTACCAAAACATTATTGAATGACTACATTAAAAAAATTTAGAAAATAACATTTTATTGAAGGATATTTTCTCTATCTGTGGTCAGAGAGGAGCCTCCATTATATCAGAGGTGGACGACACGGACTGGCCTGACCCATTTTAACACTGTAGATCACACTTTGCAGTAACCTCGTTTCCACAATAGCTTGAAATATTAAACTGTGATGGCTGTAAAAACGACTTCAGGCGACGGCCGCACTGATCCATCAGAAAACAGACAGACTTACTGACAGATAGATTTGTGTGTATTAGTTTGTTTTGAGCGTCAACATGGCGGCGAGGCAGAAGAACAGGAAGCTTTGCTCATAACGGAGCTGCTTGATAGAGAAAAGAAGAAACAGATTCCACAGTATATGAATTTAATCAGAAACTGAGCTGGAAAACCTGCAGAGGTGGTAGAAGTACACACATTCCTTACTCAAGTAAAAGTGCAAATACTCATCTAAAAATATACTCTGGTAGAAGTTGAAGCACCGTTTCAAATCCTTTACTCAAGTCAAAGTATAAAAGTACATGGTCTTGAATTTACTTAAAGTATAAAAGTAAAAGTCGTTCTTCAAAATTAATTTCTAATGTTCTAAACTGGTTTTCTGTTGAGCGTTCCTCTGAATCCCAGATGAGAAAGAGTCTGCAGCTCAGATCACAAACGTTAATTCTAGCAGCTGAATTCACTTTAACGTTAATTCTCTCTCTCTTGTTGCTTCTCTCTTCTTCCTGTTGCTTCTCTCTCTCTCTCTCTCTTTCCTTCCTTTTTGGTGTCGCTTTGCTGAACAAGCAGCCGATCACATCTGGCTCTTGATCAGCTGCTTCCTGGATGGAAGCTGTCTGATGCGGAAAATAAAAAAAAATGTTGAAAATCAGTTGATGATTTCCCGAGAGTAACGAGTCTGTTTTGAAAATGTAGTGAGTAGAAAGTACAGATTTTTCTTTTGAAATGTAGTGAGTAAAAGTAAAAAGTCTTCAGTGAAAGAAAAACTTGAGTAAAGTACAGATACTTGAAAATCCTACTTAAGTACAGTAATGAAGTATTTTTACTTTGTTACATCTCTGTTTTATCTTTTGTTTTGTTCGGACCGTCGTCTCTGAGTTCGCCGCCAGTTTTTACAAAACAAACGTAGGAATGCCTCTGATTGGCTGAACAGACGGTGACGAATCCGTCCGTCCAGAAAAAGTTAAACTGTCCGTCAAAACTGATGGAGATCTGACAGAGGGAGCGTCATCAGTCCTGTCTGGTCCAGGGGCGGACTTAGTGATTTGGGGGCCCTAGGCAAAGGCAAGCATGGGGCCCCCTGAATCCCAACCCTTTCCCTTTTTAATCCATCCTTTCTATACATTACCTCCAAGTTAGGCTGAGCAAAGGACTTTTTTTTGTTTTTCTGCTCTACATGGGTAGCTTTGCTGATTATTATTATTGTTATTATTATTATTTTACTTCTCTCTACTGATGCAGTCGCAAGTAAAATTAGCTTAAAGACAAATGGCACAATCACAAGACGTGGAATAGCCCACTGTAGCCTGAATGAGTAGGGGGAGACCATGACGGGTGTTTTTCAATAGGTAAGTTTATTTTAAATTGATTAAAAATAAGTTTACATTTGTTCTATTCATGTCTACTGTGTAAGACCGCACACGGCTCTCGCTGAAAATGAACTGAGATGAACGGAGACGGACAGACACAACAGATCAGTAATTCAGTCATGTAATTCTTCTCTGAAAAAAACAAACAAACAGAAAACAAAACAAACAGGAAACAAAATAAGCTTTGCTGCTGTTTTCTTGATTGCAGACGAATCAGCTGCAAACAAGCCAATGAAAATATACAGCTGTGATGTTGACTGCTGTGGGCTGTTAGTATTCTTTATAGAATGTCTTCTCCAAATAATTATTTCACTATACAAACTGAGTCCTAATCCTCCTTCCTCCATTTGAAACTCCTCTTCTGCTAACAGAAGAAACTGTTTTCTATCTCTTCTATCTCTTCTTCCTCTCCTCCTCCTGTCTCCTCCCTCTTCTCCTCCTTCCTCTTCTCCTCCTGTCTCCTCCCTCCTCTCCTCCTCCTGTCTCCTCCCTCTTCTCCTCCTTCCTCTTCTCCTCCTGTCTCCTCCCTCCTCTCCCGCTCCTGTCTCCTCCCTCCTCTCCTCCTGCTGTCCTCCTCCTGTCTCCTCCCTCCTCTCCCGCTCCTGTCTCCTCCCTCCTCTACTCCTGCTGTCCTCCTCCTGTCTCCTCCCTCCTCTCCTCCTCCTGTCTCCTCCTCCTGTCTCCTCCCTCCTCTCCTGCTCCTGTCTCCTCTTCCTGTCTCCTCCCTCCTCTCCTCCTCCTGTCTCCTCCCTCCTCTCCTCCATCCTCTCCTCCTCCTCTCCTGCTCCTGTCTCCTCCTCCTGTCTCCTCCCTCCTCTCCTCCTGTCTCCTCCCTCCTCTCCTCCATCCTCTCTTCCTCCTTTCTCCTCCTCCTCTTCTCCTCCTGTCTCCTCCCTCCTCTCCTCCTGTCTCCTCCTCCTCTCCTCCTCCTGATTCCTCCCTCCTCTCCTCTCTCCTCTCCTCATCCTGTCTCCTCCCTCCTCTCCTCCTCCTGTCTCCTCCCTCCTCTCCTCCTCCTGTCTCCTCCTCCTCTCCTCCTCCTGTCTCCTCCCTCCTCTCCTCCTGTCTCTTCCCTCCTTTCCTCCTCCTGTCTCTTCCCTCCTCTCCTCCTCCTGTCTCCTCCCTCCTCTCCTCCTGCTGTCTCTTCCCACCTCTCCTCCTCCTGTCTCCTCCCTCTTCTCCTCCTCCTGTCTCCTCCTCCTGTCCTCCTCCTGTCTCCTCCATCCTCTCCTCCTCCTGTCTCCTCCCTCCTCTCCTCCTCCTGTCTCCTCCCTCTTCTCCTCCTCCTGTCTCCTCCCTCCTCTCCTCCTGCTGTCTCTTCCCTCCTCTCCTCCTCCTGTCTCCTCCTCCTCTCCTCCTCCTGTCTCCTCCCTCCTCTCCTCCTCCTATCTCCTCCATCCTCTCCTCCTGCTGTCTCCTCCTTCCTCTCCTCCTCCTGTCCCCTCCCTCCTCTGCTCCTCCTGTCTCCTCCCTCCTCTCTTGCCTCCTCTCCTCCTCCTGTCTCCTCGTCCTGTCTCCTCCCTCCTCTCCTCCTCCTGTCCCCTCCCTCCTCTGCTCCTCCTGTCTCCTCCCTCCTCTCTTGCCTCCTCTCCTCCTCCTGTCTCCTCGTCTTGTCTCTTCCCTCCTCTCCTCCTCCTGTCTCCTCCCTCCTCTCCTCCCTTTGAGTTAATGTGTTATTTTTTCTTATTTATGTTTTTATAATACATTTTATTAACCAAAACACAGGCACATAGGGATATTATACAATAGTATAGAAAAGGCTCATAATGAACAAAAAAAGAAAAGCCAGCGGATGGAGATTTGTTGTGTTTTGCGATTTGTTGTTTTGCTTCATGACTTTGTGTTGAGTTTTCTGATTTCTTATTTGTTTTGTTTTGTAATTTGTGGCTTTGTTTTGTGTGGATGTAGTTAATTGGATGAAAACCCTGTGAGTGCATGAAGAAAATAAAAACAGATTATTCTTCTTTTCTCTGCTGACTGACTGCTAATGGCTGCACAATTGGACAATTTCAAGGAATATACATTCATACATATTCTTCATATTTTTCATCCATCTGTCTCTCTCTCTCTCCCTCTCTCTCTCTCCCTCTCTCTCTCCCTCGCCCTCTCTCTCTCTCTCTCTCTCTCTCTCTCTCTCCCTCTGTCTCTCTCTCTCCCTCTCTCTCTCTCTCCCTCTGTCTCTCTCTCTCCCTCTCTCTCTCTCTCTCTCTCTCTCTCTCCCTCTCTCCCTCTCTCTCCCTCTCTCTCTCTCTCTCTCTCTCTCTCTCTCTCTCTCTCTCTCTCCCTCTCTCTCTCCCTCTCTCTCTCTCTCTCCCTCTCTCTCCCCCTCTCTCTCCCTCTCTCTCTCTCTCTCTCTCTCTCAGATTGTCCTTCCTGCCAAACCGCAGCTACAGCGACAACGGACGCAGGATTCTGGCCAACGACCAGGAGTCGCAGGACTCCCTCGGACCGCTATGAGGACGACCGACTTTGCAACGGCAGCCCCGCGATGATGTCATCTCCGCAGCGACAGCCCCGCGGTGATGTCATCTCCGCAGCGACAGCCCCGTGATGATGTCACCTTTACAATGGCAGAACAACAATAACATTGGCTGACGCAGACGTTCTTTAAGTACCAAGGATGTTGGTTTGGAGACTCTACGACTCTGTTTTTCTACCGTTATCTGAGGATAACAGGAGAAGAGAAGATCGCTTTATGATGGTCGTCTTTTTTGGATATTCACTCTATATGAATATCCATCGTTTATATGATCGTTTATATGATATTTTGTATATGGGGATGCTGTCAAATATAAGCCAGAGGCTAGAGGCACTGGTCCTACACCAGAGGCAGAAAGTCAAAGTTGACTCTTTGGGACTCTTCCAAGAGATAGCATTTGTGTTTTTGAAGAGAGTCAATTGGACAGAGTGTGTTTTTCAACGCTTTGGGACTTTGGTGTTTTCGTTGTGCCCATGGACTGCTCACACACTGCCAACACATCTCCAGGTCTGCTCACCAAAACATCCAGTGAGCTTCTGTTCTGCTCAGTCTGACGTCTGGATCACAGGACGTAAAATAAACAGTTTTTTTTTTGCTTTTTCCCGTTTTTTTGCCCGTTGTTTTGAATGTGACTGGCCGGTCAAAGCCACCGGTCGAACACCACGGATCTCAGCGAACTACAACAAGACCCTGGCAAGAGTGAGGCCTCTTTTCGGCTTTTTAACCTCTTCGATGACATTTCATTGTATCTCAGTACTGGCATCAGCGTCCCTTGCTGCCGCACTGTGGGGAGGAAGGGAGGCAACACACAGCACCGACTGCCAAGGTCACACAGGTCACTGCAGGTTCTGTTTCAACAGTAGCGTCAAATTTGTAAAAATTCAGTTTTGCTGCAACGGTTATAAAGCAGTTTGTATTATTAACTTATTTTACCAGTGTAAGTTGTGTTTCACCGGACTCTTTTCTCATCCTGAACTTTAAAGGACAACAGCAGTGTGATTGGAGTCTTTGCTCATTTATTGTTTTTCATCACTGTAAATCGTTTTCCGGTGTTTTTCGTCACGTTATGAGATTTTTTTTTTTCCTTCATCTTAGTTGTTTTTATAATTAAACATTTTGAAATGAACGCTGTCTAAATATTACAAGGTACACCCAGTAAAGAAGAGAGGCGGGAATTTTGAGTCTTTAATTTCCATAATTTTACGGACGACAGCTGGCGGAAGCGTCTTGCTTTGGTTTGTCTGTCGGTTTGACTGGGTTGTGATTGACAGGAGGCGGGTCCTAATGTAAACACAGAGAATGGTTGCTATTGGTTGAAGGATTTATTTTGGTGAGGAAAACGCAGAGATCAGAGAAGCAGAAAGCAGGAGACGCCTCCTCCTGTCTCATGTTGCTTCTCGCAGTGTTCCTGAAGGCAACTCATTAATATGAAACAGCGAACAGACTTTCTTTCAAAATACAGTTTACTGCCTGATATTAGTGTTGCGATGCAACTTTTCAAAACACAATTGACGGCCTCTCGTTCACAGTGATGGATTACCTTTACCGACTGAATTAGAAGTCTCTGGTTGTTTCTATGCTGTTTGAAATTGAATGGGAGTGAATAGAGCCTGAGAGATTTGACAAAAATTATTTTAAAATATCTTAAATTGTGGCGAAAGAATGTAAAAACTGTCACAATTAACATTAAAGGGATGGAAAATGTAAAAAATGAGCAAAAAATCTTGCAGGAATTGCTCATTAAATCCTGTTTTGAAACAGTTGCAAACAAAACGAGAAGCCACCCCAAATAGCATAAACTCATCCAGAAATGATCCTACTCAGTCAACCTTTTGTCAGCAGGTGAGTCCTGCAACCAAAACCACTGCTGAGTACTTTTATATCTAAAAGCCTCTCTGGCTGCGGTAGCGGTCCAAACTCTAATACAGAGGAACTGGAGTTCTGTACAGAGTTAGTGTGTGTGTGAGCTGCAGCTAGCTACTGTTGTTAGCGTAGCTTCTTTGTAGTAGAAAAACTGATAGCTAAGCTAACCGGCCAACAGAAAACAGGCCAACTCAGCATCTCTCTTCATCCCCATCCTCTCCTTCAATACTCTCCAACAGGTGGAAGCCAACAGATTCACTCTCTGTTTGGAACGAGCCTGTCTGCTTGGCGTTTTGCCTCGCTGTTTTTTTTACAGTTTTTTACCGTTCTGGCAACCGCAGGGAGGAGGGGACAACTTTGAAAGTTGTGGGGTTTTTTTCAAAATCTTACTCAGTATGCCTAAGACAACAGTAATATCCCACAAGGAGCGACTGATGTACAGAATTACGCCATACTGTTATGTAAATTATGGATATGCTTTAAAAGCATTGAAGGTATACTGTATATACATATATGACATTTTAATAGACACATTGCCAGTGTCCTGCAAAAACTTTTCAGGAATCTGGAAAAAAATTTGCCTCCTTTCATGAAAATTTCTGAAATTAACACAATGTCTTAAGATGCAAATAACATTCTCCATGCATGAAAACTGAGAGAAATCTACCTTCAACTCTGATGAAGCAGGTTCAGTTCACAACTCATGACAACAAGTTTCTACTGGGAGGGAAGTTTTCATTTTCAGAGAAAGTGTTCCTGGGGGTTTCAGTCCAACAAAACCACATAGTACACACATTCAACAATAAACACACAGTAGATAGATAAATACAGACAATGAGGGCAACTCAGACCTAGTTTGGCTTCCATTGGCCAACATAGCTGGTAGTACGGCCTCTTATGCAAATTTAAAAACTCAGTAGCCGCTGGGACAGAAGATGTCCTGCACCTGTTGTCCCACACTGGGGAAAGCTGAACCTGTAGCCAGACCAGCAGCTGGACAAGAAAACCTGTGTCTTTTCAAATGATACACATGATACAGATAAGACAGATCCTGGAGAGGGAAGCCTGTGATCCTCTGGCACAGCCTAACTACGCTCCAGAGTTTGGCCTTATTCTAACACCTGAACTCCACAGCATGCGTAACGTTCGTGTATCTGAACTTGTTGTGGTCCAGTTGCAGCACTTTAGCACTACTAAAATAGGAGACCACTTGCAACTGGTCTCCTATTTTACCTCTGGGTAAGTGAACACAGCTATCTAGTTTTGCTTATTTTTCCATGAACAGGATACAGGATATGTTTTTGAGAGTTTAGGCCTACTGCAGCCAAACAGAAGCTTCTCAGCGGCTCCACAGATAAACTCATCTCCAACATTTATTTAAGAGACACTGGTTCATGTACTGTATCCTCTATTTTGTTTACTGATATGATATGATAAATGACTACCGTATTTCCTCTAATAGTGGCCGGTAGTCAATTAAAAGCCTGGTCTCCAATAATGGCCGGGGCCGTGGTCGACACGAACAAATAAAGGCCGGCCCCAAATACAAGCCGGGGAAAAAAACAAAGGAAAAAACAACGGTGGATACCGGTAAACTCCCGGTGCCTGTTATATAATGTAACTGTAGTTTGTAGTAACGTACAAGTGCCACAAGATGGCAGTATGCCACAAGACGGCTCGGCCGGAGGAAGTCTCTGGAGCGTGCCGTTGTTGATTACCGTAATTATCGGTAATGCATCGCAGTAACAAGAAAACGGCTACCTAACGAACCCCAACAGAAGCAGATCAGAAAACAAGGAGGCTTCATGCTAAAATATGAGCAAATATACTTATCAAACAGAGGGAATTAGAAATAAAGGCCTGTCTCTAATATAAGCCTGCTTCCAATAAAGGCCTGGTACCCTCTGCAGTTGAGGTAAATAAAGGCCCAGGCCAATATTAGAGGAAATACGGTATATTAAGCAAAATCTTGGCATTTATATACATTTATATGGCTCAAATATGCAACAGGCCGCTGCGTCGCCCGACAGAAACAGAAGCCATGTGTATCTCCAGAGTTGCGGCTCTGATCCGGCTCTGATTCAGATCCGTCAACATGCTGCAGCAGCTGTTTCTGATCCGACCCTTCTGATGCAAACGGACAGAACTGAAACTAGCTGAGCCGGTAAGGCTGCGATGGCCAAACCAGCAGATTATAGAACAAGACTAAGAGTCTAAAAGCCGGGTGACGTTGCATTTGAGTCCCTGCCGAGAATCGAACTCCGGTCTCCCGATTGAGAGTCTGCGGTCCAACTCCCTGCGGCACACTTTCACCAGATCACCAGATTCAACAGATTAAATGAAAGAAGAATAAAATGCTTTCAAATCCGTCTTGTCCACATTAAAAGTCTTCAGTTTTCTTAAGAGCAGTCCAACAAGTTTGCAATCCAGTATGGTCCCCTGACCCTAACGCACCACCTTAACCCTAAACTTAACCAAAGTTGTTTTACTTGCCTAAACTCTACCATGAGCTGACCTTTCCATGTGACAAACAGGTGAAAATGGCTTGTCCAGTTACTGCTGCTGTCAACACAACAACACAAAATCTGCATTCCAGAGTTCATGCTTATTCCCAAAACTTTTTTGAGACTGTATTGGAAACACAAACACAAGTTGATTTTTCTTTCTTCTTTCCCTGCAAGGGGAGAATTACACCGAAAATGACAAATCTGAAAATCGGAGATACAAGGTTCCCTGGGGACTCCAAGAATATAAAATATACTTTTCAGACTTGATGAGCACATCAGACAGAGATTAATATTTATCTCAGCTGTCGATGGAAAGAGGGAAAAAAACAACAACTGTTGTTGGGTCCTGGGTCCATGAGATGTTTGATGGTTTGATTGTGTTTTAACTCTCTCTCTTCAACATGTTTGATGCTCTCTCTCTCTCTCTCTCTCTCTCTCTCTCTCTCTCTCTCTCTCTCTCTCTCTCTCTCTCTCAATTCAATTCAATTCAATGTGCTTTATTGGCATGAAAGTTCACAGACAATATTGCCAAAGCATCAAGATGAATCTCTCTCTCTCTCTCTCTCTCTCTCTCTCTCTCTCCCTCTCCCTCTTTCTCTCTCTCTCTCTTTCTATCTCTCTCCCTCTCCCTCTCTCTCTCTTCTCTCTCTTTCTCTCTCTCTCCCTCTCTCAGTGTGCACAAGCCATGACCAATATCGGTTTCATACAGAGGTGTGAAATCAACTCTGCCACCTATTTTTCTTTCTTTCTTTCTTTCTTTATCACACTGATATCTGCATTTCATCAGTCAGTTGAGCGCTGTCGTTCTTCTTCTCCGCCTCATATTACAACAGAAATCAGCCGTATGACACCAGTGTTTGTGTTTCATTTATTTCGATGCACAACCTCAACCTCCAGCTTCAAAGGTGACGAGCTAAATGAATGTCTTGTTACTATGTGACAACATTTTATAGTCCACTGTGCCGTGTATTTCATGTTTATTGCGTGTGTGTGTGTGTGTGTGTGTGTGTGTGTGTGTGTGTGTGTGAGAAGATGATGAATAAACAGACCGTTTAAGAACGTTTTGCTGTAAACAAAGTCATTTCCTGGGCCATCTTGATAAGATTTGTGGGATTTTGCTTTCAACCTGTAAAAATAAACAGAGACAGACACAAGAAGACCAAAATATTTCAGACCTATTGAATGTGAATCTTTTAAGCTGCGTCAATTACTCACATGGATCGGGCAAGTTCCTGTGAGATTAGCGGTTTTGACTTGGTGTTTCAGGAGCAGCAGGATAATCTGTTACAGTCTAGTTATGTGGTTAAATGTGTGAGATCCCGTCCGTTCTTCATCTACTGTGAGATTATTTACAGCTGAGAGACAAAAAAAAATCATTGAAATCTGTTATGTGTGTGATATGATGGGTTTTCAAAATCGATTAGGACTTCAAAAGTTTTCTAGTGTGTCTCTCAGCTCACATGTCCATCTCTCTTAAGGCCCATTCACATCTAGAACATTAACTATAAAGATAACTAAGATCTAAATACAAGTCTAACAATAACTATAAAAACCTCCAAAACGATAACTATAAAGGCCCATTCACATCTAGAACGATAACTATAAAGATAACTAAGATCTAAATAGAACGTCTTTGTTCCCACGACGACAACAACTCTAAAAACCTCCAAAACGATAACTATAAAGGCCAGGCCCATTCACATCTAGAACAATAACTATAAAGATAACTAAGATCTAAATAGAACGTCTTTGTTCCCACAACAACAATAACTATAAAAACCTCCAAAACGATAACTATAAAGGCCCATTCACATCTAGAACGATAACTATAAAGATAACTAAGATCTAAATAGAACGTCTTTGTTCCCACGACAACAACAACTATAAAAACCTCCAAAACGATAACTATAAAGGCCCATTCACATCTAGAACGATAACTATAAAGATAACTAAGATCTAAATAGAACGTCTTTGTTCCCACGACAACAATAACTATAAAAACCTCCAAAACGATAACTATAAAGGCCCATTCACATCTAGAACGATAACTATAAAGATAACTAAGATCTAAATAGAACGTCTTTGTTCCCACGACAACAATAACTATAAAAACCTCCAAAACGATAACTATAAAGGCCCATTCACATCTAGAACGATAACTATAAAGATAACTAAGATCTAAATAGAACGTCTTTGTTCCCACGACAACAACAACTATAAAAACATCCAAAACGATAACTATAAAGGCCCATTCACATCTAGAACAATAACTATAAAGATAACTAAGATCTAAATAGAACGTCTTTGTTCCCACGACAACAACAACTATAAAAACCTACAAAACGATAACTATAAAGGCCCATTCACATCTAGAACGATAAAGATAAACTGTAACGATAATTTGATAATTACTAACAATAATTAATTTGGAGCAAAATTGAAGATGATTACTTTACTGACTACTGGCTTTTATTTTAGACTTATCTTAGACAAATCAAATGTGGTGAGTCTTTTAAACTGCGTCAATTACTCACATGGATCGTGCAAGTTCCTGTGAGATTAGCGGTTTTTACTTGGCAGTAGGATGATCTGTTACAGTCTAGTTATGTGGTTAAATGTGTGAGATCCCGTCCGCTCTTCATCATCTAGTGTGAGATTATTTACAACTGAGAGACAATGTGTGTGATAAGATGCATTTTCAAAAGGAACAGATTCAAGTGTCAGTTTCCATTCAAATGAATGGCAAGTAAAAATCTGAACGCTACAAACTGGTCCAGCTGCATCTGGTCTTGGTGAGTAGATAATATTCTGGGTTTCATGGAGGTCAAGAGGCAAATAACCAGATCCAAGAGCTGCTTTTCTTTAGCCTTTATTATTAAGACAACTTTATTGCAATGGATAGGGAAGTAGACAGTCCTTCACCTTACAAGCAAACACACCATTCTTCATCAGGGGCCGGATTCACAAAACCCTCTTAAGAAAACAAATCTTCTCAAGTGCCATTTTTTTCTTAACTTTAGTCTTAAGAAAAAAAATAGGAAAAAATGCTATTCTCAAAAACGTTCTTATATATTTTCTTAACTTTCTTCTTATGTTTCTTCCTAAGAAAAAATTTAGGAATAAATGATATTCTTGAAATGAAAGTTCTCAAATTTGCTCTTGATTTTTTTCTTAACTTTAAGACGGCCCTTCACCTGTCTTAAAACTCCTACAGTGAAAAGGTAAGCCTCTAATATCATATATTTAAACACATTTTAGACAAGTAGGTTATAGTTCAAAGTCCTCATAGGTTCCCCTACACCTAACATTAAGATGAACATTTATTGTAAAGCTTTATTTGGTGTAGGGCCAGGTAGGCCTCTGTCTCATGTCTGTTGGAAATAAGCTGCAAATTTTACAGTTACCAACAGCAACCAATGTTTAAATCTTTGCTCTAGTTGCCCTAAATAGGTTTTTCCCCAACTGTTTTATAGATGGAAGCACTTTGGGTTGCCTCCTAGCCTTGTCTCCTAGCCTCCTAGCCTTGTCTCCTAGCCTCCTAGCCTTGTCTCCTAGCCTCAATGGCAGTAAGCCTAAAGTTTATTAATCAGAATTAATTCAGGCCCTATTTTGAGGAGTTCTTAAGTAGGAAAATTAAAGAAATTAGTAAGAAATGAGACTGTTACTAAGAAAATATTGAAGAATTGCACTTAAGAGCCTTCTTAAGAACTTCCTAAAATTTCCTCTTATGTCATGTCTTAAGATCTATCTTAAGAACACATTGGTGAATCCGGCCCCAGATCCTCATGTGTGCTGATGTCCTGACGCTGTTGATCGCTGAACTCAACGGAAGTTACGATACAGTTGGACAGTCACATTGGGGCAAACAAAATTTTGCACATGGGCCAAAAAGGTAGAAATGGCCCCGATCACTGATAAAACAGGGACAGATTGGTTGTCAGTTTAAAAAAACAATCATAATATGTGTTATTAACTCAAAGAAGTTGTGTTTCTACTCTTTACGCTATGCAATCAATTACAATTAATTTAATCCAGAGCAAATCATTTGTGTTGATTAAACACATTTCGATTATATGGAACCAATGTACATGTTTTTTTTTGAGTAAATTCAAAGACCTTTGGATTGCATTGCTGCTCAAGCATTCACACTACAACAATATTGTTCTATTTCAGTATTCGTGGGCAAAATGGAAAGTAATTACTTAACTGTCTTGCTTTTATCTTAGACAAATCAAATGTCAAATCTTTTATGCTGCCTCAGTTACTCACATATGCTGTCCACTGGTGTTTTAAGCAAGTGAATTCTTCCCATATTAGATTCATGGACGAGTATTTTGCCCCAGTGGTTGGTTCTCAATATGGGGTCCGGGGACCACCAGGGGTCCTTGAGGTGGTTTCAGGGGGTCCCCAGCAAACTGATGAATCGTTAAGCTTCACCATTTATTTCATTTACAAGAAGTTAACACAATTAGAGAATGTAGAATGAAAGACTATTTAGATTTTTTTGTTTCTCTGTTATGTCTCTACCTACAATACAGATATGGAGTTATGGACAAATCTCATCAGATGGGGGTCCGTGGCTCTGATGTGGACTAAATTAGGGTCCTTGATATGAAAAAGGTTCAGAATCACTGGTTTACACAACAAAACCTCAGCTGAAGCTCTGCGATGTTCTTCTGTCTCCAGTAAGACAGCTGAGCATCAGACTCTCTCTAATATTATGCACACTGTGTGGGCCCCAAACACATTTTTAACAAGCCTTTATTATTGTTGGAGGGGGGTGGGGGGGGGGCGCCGCAATTACACACAAAGCCCCTCGTCAGGAAGCCTATTTGGTGACGGCAAACACGATTATCCCCAATCATTCCCTTCGCCGCTCAAAACAATCTCAGCGCTGATTTGCCGGGTCGATTGGCGCCGACCCCGCGGCCGCTGGCCATTAACCAATCAGGAAGAAGCCAGAGGAGGAATTCATTATTCTCTGAGCCCTCTCTAAACTCACTGACTCCAGCACAATATCTCCGGGCTTACGTCCGGTCTAAGGCACCGAGAGCTCGAGGCTCGGTCTCCCAAAAGCACCTTGGCACTAAGATCATCTCAGGTTTACACAGCAACACAAAATCATTTTTTAACCCTATGTGACACAGACTCAATGTTTTTTTTTTCTTTGTATTGCTCCCAATGGATGAGTCACATACGTTTGCATCCAGATGTTCTTTGTTCCTTTATGAATCCTGGGACTGATCTGCTTTTCCGATTAAAATCTCCACACTGCAAAAAACGAGTCATTTAGTCTCATATTTCAAATCTTATTTGTCTTAAACCAAGAGAAACATTCTGCAGTGAGGAGAGATAACTCCACTTGTTTCCAATGCAGCTTCACTTGTTTCAGGAGTTTTCTAGAAATGAGAGTCAGTCTGTTGAAACCAGTCAGAATAAGGCAGATCTCTGCACTGCAGTCGAGAAAATGAAGCTTGATTCTACTAAACTCTTCAAACAAGTTGATTTGCGTTGGAAACAAGTGAAATCATCTAATGCCACTGGCAGATTTTTTCACTTGTTTTAAGAAAATTACAATTTTTTAGGACTCAATAACAGACTAAATGACTTGTTAAGATGGAGATTTAAATGTGTGATATTTTATTGACGCTCGCAGCAGGGGATTTACACCTTGCCTTCTTCCACCTGGAGGTCAGAGGTCAGCAGGACGGACACGACACACGGGGTTTGACCTGTGACCTCCAGTCAAAGTGTTCAGGCTCCAAACCGCCTGCTGCCAAAACAGAATCTCTGTCTGTTAAACTGACAAGAGGCTTTTCCAGGTCAGTGATGAGCTGAATGAAGCACTTTTCTCACAGAATTTAATATAATCCCGGAATTTTTCTTTTTTTTTTACCTGTTCTTTATCTGTTTTATATGCACGTTTCTTCCTGCATTGTTTTTTGTATTTTTTTAATACACTGCTATGTAGGCAACCTTTTTCTTTTGCTCTCAGTTCTTGTTTTCGTAATTTATTATTTTTACTGGTTGTGAAGAACTTGTTGAAATTCCCTCCCGGATTTTGGTGAAGACAGAAGTCCGCTGATAATAATAAACAAATGTGAATCAGACTCAGTAATTTCAGCCATATTTTGTACTTGTCCTTGCGATATATTTTTCTTCTTCTTCTTTTAGACGTGTGTATTTTTGTCTTTTGTCTTTATTGGCATGAAATGCAAAGGTCGGCTACTTATTGCCAAAGGAACATATACAAATACAAATTTAAATCATAATGAGAGTACTGACAATAAAAGTGAAATAAGAAACTAGAGTTCTCAAAATGATTATCAAATCATTCTATTGCCAAATAATCATTAAAACAATTTATCTGATGACAGCAGTGTTTTTAGCCTTTCATTGTCTCTGGTCTCTCTGGTCTGGAACTGGAAATATTTCAATCTTCTTTCTGTCATGAAAAATGGAGGCAGTAGAAGAATCTGTAGTGGATGTTTTTTTATTACATTTCTTCCTTTATTCAATAGTCTATGGTGAAGAAGAGAGACAGGAAAGATTGGGGGGAGGGGGGGAGACAGAGAGAGAGAGAGAGAGAGAGAGAGAGGGAGTGATAGGGAGGGAGAGAGAGAGAAGGGGGGAGTGAGAGAGAGAGAGAGAGAGATAGGGAGGGAGAGAGAGAGAGGGAGAGAGAGGGGGCAGAGAGAGAGCGAGAGAGAGAGAGAGAGAGAGGAAGAGAGAGAGACAGAGAGAGAGAGAGAGAGAGGGAGAGAGAGAGACAGAGAGAGTGAGAGAGAGAGAGAGAGAGAGAGAGGGAGAGAGAGAGCGGGAGAGAGAGAGACAGAGAGAGAGAGGGAGTGAGAGAGAGAGAGAGAGGGAGAGAGATGTGTTAATATTATTTTATTTCATTGATTCTTAATGCTTTGGCAATATTGTTGTTGTGACATTCATGTCAATAAAGCAAATTTGAATTTGAATTTGGATTTGAGTGAGAGAGAGACAGAGAGAGAGAGAGGGGGGGGGGGATGACATGCGACAAAGGTCCAGGGCCGGATTCAAACCCAAATAGGAAGCGACAAATCGTAAAATCTTGCCCTTAAACGATTGTATCCGGAGAACTGGAGATCTCAGTGAATTTTATGAACCTGTGTGAATGAGCTTCGATTAGGTTGTAATTCCTTCATAATAACACTGTTCCTGTGTGAGGAGGCTGTCGTCTCTGCAGGACTCGGCTCGTGTGTCAGTCCAGATCAGTTCCAACATTTTCTGTTTGACCAGCAGCTTCTCTCCTGAACCAACCAGCTGTGTACTGTGTACTGTGTACTGTGTACTGTGTACTGTGTGTACTGTGTACTGTGTACTGTGTACTGTGTGTACTGTGTACTGTGTACTGTCAGTGAAGTGACCTGTACTGTCTGAACATGGGGTTTCTGCTGGAGGCTTCTGAACACATCGGGGACGCTGACAACGTTTCAAGTCACAGTTTTAATTGCTTGAGTTTTGACTTGATGCAGGAAGAGAAGACCTGAGACTCGACTTGACTTGGGTTCTGGTGACTTGGGACTCGACTCTGACTTGTACTCTGATGACTTGAAAAGGTTTCTAAAGTCTTGACTTGACATCTTGTGTTTGTGTAAATGACTCAGATTGAAAGTGATGAGATTTGTTCCAGCAGACGACTGAATTTAAATTCTGTTTTCTGAATTTGTATGGAATGATTGAATTTATTGAAGTTGAAACTGATTATAGAAATCAAACTCATGATGCTCTTACCAAGTTTTTATCCTATTAAAACCATATTGCATTGAAAAGTCCTAGATATTTAGTTTTCTTTAAGATATTAAATTGATACTGGACTCTTGATCTGTTCTGACTTGACTTGCTGTTCTACATTTAGACTTGCGACTTGACTTTAATGACATGGACTTGACTTGGACTTCACTTGGTAATCTATATTTAGACTTGGGACTTGACTTGAAACTTGAGACTGACTTGGGACCTCTGGTGCGCACCGATACTCTGATTACTGGGAGTAATCAGTTTAAGGCAATTTTGTAATTGCAACATTCACATGGTTCAAAGTAATAACTCTTTTTTAACATGGTTTCATTTAAATAATTGGTCTGCTGTTTACTGCTCCACTGCATCATGTTCTCTGGTTTGTAAATACAACATCTGGGTTACTGTGTCTGCTGACCTTTGACCTGTGCAGTTTGAAAAACCTCAAACAAATCTGACTATTAGGCGTTTACATGCCCCGATAAACAGAAAGATTGAGCAGAAGTCTAGTTGTGTTGTAGGTGTTCAGAATGCTTGCTGCATGTCATCATCTCTCTCCACATCCTGTCTCTCTCTACTGTGACTGTATGATAATAAGCAGAAATGCTAAAAATAAAGATTAAAAAAAAAAAAATCGATCTGTGTTAACTGGGTTATGATAGTATGATGTTACTCTGATTTAGATAATCAGATAAAGGCGTTTACACGACAATTTCAGTGGTTGAGGTTTTGCCTTAATTGAGTTAAGATTAAATTATTTGTGTGTATGCAAAGATTCACTTTTGGTTAAACACATTTCTATTGGAGTTCAAGAGCGATCGACCTTCAACACGAGCTGTTTCAGGTTTGCTTTTCAACCAGATCTCTTTATCAATAATTGGAAAAAAAAAGTCAATATCACTTCTTGAGAAAGCATGGCTGTGGACACAGAATGAATTAATATTATCTGAGTGTGTTTGCTTTGTTTGCATGTGTTCAGACTGCTTCAGAAACCTGGAATGTGACAGACATCTCACTCTGTGGTACTTTGAGAGCTTTCTTGTCTTGACTGAATACACAATAAATGATATAAATACTATTGAGTGTGTTTTATCATTCAAAGCGCATATTTTATAGAACATTTTTAGGCAGAAATTCTACACAGTGCCATCTGTCTGCTCAGGAGAGTCACAACATGAAACGTCTCAAGAATTTTATCATTTTTATCATAGTTTCAACACTGCCAGATGAAATTGTGGACCAATGCTAAAACGTCTGATGTGATTTTATCACTGTGGCTAAGCACAGAGTGCCAGAAACTCTGGTAATTGACCATCACACTGTGCTGGGGATATTTGTCATGTCTCGCCTCCTCTGTGCTAAAGCGGCCCTGAGATCTCCCAGTCTGAGCCTCCAATGGGATTTTATGGCTGTTTCCCCAGACTGGCTGCTGCTGGTGGGCGACTGTTCATCAGATCCTACAGAGTGAAATATGGCATTAACTTCAGAATTTACTGTGAAAGTAATGAAAACACTTATTTCACTACAAAAACCTCTGCAGGTAAATCACAGCTTCTCTTAAGATCCCAGTGGCTTCATAGCCGACAAAAGAAATTGTGTCATAATTGTCCTTTTTTTTCACCTATTTATAGAGAAATTTATTATATCAGGATAAACCCCTTGAGATGTGTATCATCTTTTTTTTAAGGGGGTCCCAAACAAATACTCACAAAACAAATGGAAAACAGAACAATACAAGACACAATGATATACTGTATAACACAACAATGACAAAACAAACAACAAACAAACAATAAACTAAATAACAAACGAAAGAGAAAAAAAAAGAAGAGAGTTAGAACCTTAGACTAGACACAATCAATAAAAAAGAAAAGGATCAATCTATGAATAAAGGAAATAAGGGAACAGTGATGGCATTACTGAAAACATAAGCAATTTGTTTTAAGATGCGAAAACAAGACATTTTTAAATAAACAGATATTTACAGGTAACTTATTCCAATCAGAAGGAGCCCGAAACATAAAAGCTTTACAATTATTGATAACATTTTCTTCGTTCCATCGGCATATTCACTTAAAAACAGTTCAGCAGCATGACTAATGTTCTTTATATATAGTCAGAATCTGCTTTGTCGGCGTTCCTTTATGTGCTAGAAGTGATTTTCAGACTGTTCCTCCAGACAATGGCAGTGAATGTAGAGAGAAAAAAAAACACAATTCTCCAGTCTCCTCTACCAGAGCAACAGATCACAGAATCACTGATTGTGGGGTTTTATCATGGAGGAAGAGACACAACCCAAGACACTACCAGAGTTCAACATCACATTAAAGTAGAATATCTTTGTGACTACTTAACACTTATGGGCAGCTGTATATTATACAATAAACGCATGACAGAAACTGATTGTCACTGACATTAAAGTAATATCAGTCATGTTTTATTTTGTTCTTTATCGGCCCTATGCGTTAGGAAATCCAAATTCAATTAAGAAAAATTGCTCTCTCCATGCCAAAACTTTAACCAACATTCACACCTCTGTGTCGCCTCTCCTGTGTTCACCACCTTCCACTGGGAACAACAAAACTTTGATAAGCCACAACAGATTCATGGCAACTTGTAGCTGCAAAAACTATTTGTTGCTTCCATTGAAGTAAAAACAACAACCAGCCAGGCAACAAAACATCATGATAAACAAGATGAAATGAGCAGCGTTTACACCTGGGACCCACAGTCGAGATGAAAAGACACGTCTCACAAGCCATATGTATTTAATATTTATATTTTATTTTATTTTATGTATATTACTGGAATGTAGCAAAACAAAAAGAAATCATACAGATTATACAGAATTTAAATGGAACTGGAAGACAAAAGGAGAGATGAGTAGAAAAAATGCGGAGATGGCATCATTATTTGCAATTCTGTCGGCAGAGGAGAGTGTGTGTGTGTATGTGTGTGTGTGTGTGTGTGTGTGTGTGTGTGTGTGTTTGTGTGTCTTCACAAGTTATCTCTGTCTGCCGAGTGGAGGATAGCATCACCAGACTTCCTTGATAGTTCACTGCGGAAAAATAAAGAGAAAGTGAGACAGCTGCTGATGGTGGAACAGCAGCAGCTCATGTCCCAGTCACACACACACACACACACACACACACACACACACACACACACACACACACACACACACACACCATACACACGATCTATCTCTGCAACACTTTACATAATGCTCAATTTCCTGTTCCCAGCAGTCCACCTGCGGGTGAACAGCAACTTAAAACAATAACAACAACAACAACAACAACAACGATAGCAACAACAGCAATAACAGCAACAATAACAACATCAACAAAGGCAACAGGAACAAAAACATCAATAGCATCAACAACAACAACAATAAAAAATAGCAACAGCAACAACACCAATAAAAGCAACAATAGCAGCAACAACAAAAACCAAATCAATCTAGCAGCACCAATAACAAAGTGGGAAACTAAATCAGCAGCTGACTGTTGTGTGTGTGTTGTCTGAAGGATGTGTGAGTCTCACCGTTGTAAACAAACATCATGGACTGATGAGACGATGTGAAGCTCTGAGTCGCTTTCAACTTCCAACGGATCTGAAACAGCAATGAAACATGACGACTTTATTTCTGTTCCCTTGTTTCTTCCTTCTGTTGTTTGTTTGCTTTCCTCTGTCAGGCGGCTCTGCGGTCTGAATGTGTGTGAAGTTCAGTAAAGCAGTGGTTCTCAACGTGGGGTATGCGGACCACCGGGGGTCGTTGAGGGGGTTCCAGGGGGGTCCCCAACAAACTGATGAATTGTTAAACTTTATTTCAGCATTTCAAGCATTATTTCGTTTACAAGAAGTGAACACAATTAGAGAATGTTGAAGAAAAGACTTTTGATCATAGTTTCAGTTCTCTCTAACTACAATACAGATAGTCATGGAATGGAACAATAAAAAATATTCTCAGCTTTGAATCTGAGAGACAAAATCTCATCAAATGGGGGTCCATGGCCCTAATGTGGACTACATTTGGGGTCCTTGATATGAAAAAGGTTGAGAATCACTGCAGTAAAGCATCACTGTAAACACACTGTGCAGCGTCTTCCTGTCTGTCCTGTGCAGCTGTGCTTCTGTGTTTCATTACACTGCATCGTCTGTCAAAGCAGCAGCACTGCAACAGCACCATCTGCTGGTGTTTGTAAGTTAATGTGTGTGTGTGTGTGTGTGTGTGTGTGTGTGTGTGTGTGTGTTGTGTGTGTGTGTGTGTGTGTGTGTGTGTGTGTGTGTGTGCTGCACCCGAGGAGACGCGGGTGTTTTAGTGCTTATTTCTTATTAATGTCCTCACAAAGACAGAAAATGAGAAGTATTCTGCCAAGTGAGGAGAATTTGTCAGATTATTTTTTTTTATTATTATTATTAAACCTTTATTTAGACAGATAATCTCATTGAGACACAGGGTCTCATTCTCTAGAGAGACCTGGTCAGACAACAGCAGCAGTACAACACAAAGTTACAGACAGACAGGACATTCAATACAGAGACAAGATAGATCACAAATCATAAAAGTGCAAAAGTGCCAAAGTGGTAACCAGATTTTAACAACTATGTACAAGAGCAAACCCCCACAGATGTAGAAGTAGTTTAAAATCCCCTAAGGGAATCAAGCTGGACAGCTTCAGTCCCTGCTGTAGTGTCTTCCAGGCTGAAGGGGGCAGAGTAGGAAAAGGCCTTTTTACCAAATTCAGTACGGACTGAGGGGACGGAGAGAGTGATGAAGCCCTGGGAGCGTAGGCTATAGCAGCACTGTTTACGTGACATATAAGTGGATAAATAAATGGGCAGCAGTCCAAGAATGGATTTATAAATGAAGTTATACCAATGCAAAGCTCTGCGCATGGATAATGATGACCAGCTGACTAAAGCATACCGAGTACAGTGGTGTGTGAGGGGTTTACAGTCGGTTATGAATCTCAATTTTGGGTTTAGGAGTGAGAGGAGAGGTGTAGAGTTAGGGATTAGTGGGTCAAAATGACCTGTTTTTATATCATATCCTTGCATAAAAAACAACAAAAACAACAACAGCAAAAACAGCATCAACAACAACAACAATAGCAGCAACATCAACAACAATAACAACAGCAGCAACAACAAAAAGAACATGAACAGCACTTTTTTTTTTGCGGTTTATTGTTGTTGCTGAATGAATAAAATGAATGAATGAATGAATGAATGAATGAATGAAACCTTTATTGCCTTTATTTATTAACAGCACACATTTGGCACTTTCTTGAACTGGCACTTGATGTCCTTTATCAATCACCCAAATTATGTTTTTGATATTCTTTTATGCTCTTTGTGCAAAGCAAATTCCCCCGAGGGGCAATAAAGGTTTCATTCATTCATTCATTTTTTCATTCAGCAACAACAATAAACCGCAAAAACAAAAAACAACTTAAATGTCAGATTTCTTTGGGGAAAAACAAAACAGTAAGGAGAAAACATCCTAAATATAAAACTCTGACGCAGGAGAATGATGATTCAAATCTTGGTCGACCGTTTCTCAGACTGACTCTTATTCACCGGATCTAATTTTCCTCCGCAGCGTCACAAAATACTGACTCAAGGCTATTTAGAGTAAATTAGAACCAGAAATACCAAATACTGTATGTCAAAAACAACCTGAAAATATCATTTCATGGCTCTAAACTTTCTTTACAAAACAAAACAAAGTAAAGCAGACAAACTGCAGTCAGTGCGGTCAAGAAAATTGACTTGCAGGAGACTCAAAACTCTTCAAACTGGTAAAAGAGAGGAGAAGATGAGACTGTGAAAAGAGGTGTGGCCTGTTAGGTTTCCAGGTTTCTGTCCCAAACCAATCAGGCAACATCATCACTGGGCAGAGGAAACCAAAAGAGCAACTTGTTGCCAAGCAAAATCACCCAGACGAAAGCTTTGATTTTCTTCCAAAACAGTCCAGACTGCAACTGTCAGAGTGAACGCAGCACGATAATTCACCTCCAGAGATTATGAAACGGTAAGAAAATACTGAATTGTGCTAAACCCAAAATCCAGAGCATGTTCCAAAAACTATGAAAAGGTAGCACATCTCAAATTTCCAAGTCAAGGAGGACAAAATACTAACATTTCACTTATTTATTTGGCTCACATCACAATAGAAAAACGCTTACGCATTTCTGCACAGAGCCTTCTTCAGAGCGTTTGAGCCATACAGGTTCAATTCGGTAATATACCCAAGGGCAGAGTTAATACACAGCTGGGAGTTGGACCCAATTATTTAGGAACCAATCACTTTTCTTATCCCATGGTTCTAGATACAAGGACCAAATCACAATATGAAGCTTCACAAAACACTGTTTCTGGCCATCACTATTAAGACCATACACTAGATGGCAACAAAGGGACATAGATTAAAAAGCATTTTAAACTGTAGTCTTCATTAAGTCCATTTGGTGTCATAGTATTGAGCGTGTATATCCAGAACATTTCTCTCTGGGCCAGTTTCTTCAGAACATCACCTCCTCTTTAGGCATCATGACTTTCTCAATCCCACAGAATTTTAATGAAGAGGGTGAACCATGGTTTGCTTCAGCATAATGTTTTGCAATTGCATAATCCATATTGCCTGTACGGATTGCAGTTTTGTGCTCCGATATTCGTTGTTTGAGGGGCTGTTTGGTTTGTCCAGCGTATGCTAGACCACAGGGACATACTAACATGTAAACCACATGAGTAGACTTACAGTTTATAAATTCCCGAATAGGAATTTTCCTCCCAGTGTGAGGATGATTGAACGATTTCGTATTTGTTGTATTGTTGCAGCAGGCACAGTTACCACACCTAGACATGCCTGTTGTAGTCAGCCATGTGGTCTTGTTTTGAGTCATATTTGTGTACCTGACAGTGTTTTTAATTGTGGGTGCTCTCCTGAACAAAAGAAGGGATGGGGATTTGCAGAAGCCCTTCAAAGATTCTTCTGCTTGAAGCACATGCCAGTGTCTCTTCAGTATCTCTTTTATTTGTGAAGCACAACGATTATATTCAGTAGAGAAACAAGCCCGGCTTGGATTCTTTGTTTTTTGTGTATTAGACAGGAGATCAAAGCGAGAGTTGGTATTGGCACGTTGTATGGCTTTCTGAATAGAGTTGGAGGCATAACCTCTTTCCTTAAACCGAGTAGCCATGATTGTTTCTTTGGAGTGAAAGTCATCAAGATCTGAGCAGTTGCGTTTGAGCCTCAAAAACTGACCCACTGGGATATTATCCTTTAGATGTTTGGGATGATTGCTTGCAGCATGCAATATTGAGTTACGTTCCATGTCTTTAGATAGAAGTGTGAATGGCTCCAGTTTCATCTTTGTATATGGTTAGATCCAAATAATTGATTTTATCAGTGCTTTGTTCACAGGTGAATTTCAGGAAACTTGAGCTGTTGTTAAGATATATCACAAAGTCCATCAATTCCTCCTGCGTCCCCTCCCAAAATATCAGGATGTCATCAATGTACTGTTTGTATAGTTTTATCTTTGAGTGATATGGGTTGTTATTGGTGTCATGTATAACAGAGAGGCTGTTATGGGTCACATAACAAGGTGAGTTTTAAAGAGTACGGAAGCCCATTGAGGACAAATATTCATACATATTATTTACGCCGTTTTCCCATGATAATGAGTTAATTTACTTTGTTTTCTCGAGATATTGAGTTATTTACAGACTGATCTCACAGAAAAACGTGAAATGAACACAACATGTTAACAGCAAATTACGTGTTGGTGGAACGTAAAGTGTTAAATTTATGTTTCCCAAAGCACGAAACGGTTACGTGAAGGAGACACGACTATAAACAGGAAGCAGTGTGACATTGAAATAAACTGGTGGTGGATGGGTGTATATGTTTGCCTTCAATGTTGGCGACCAGGGTTCAATTCCTAGCATTTTCAAACTATTGTACATTTCAACAGAAGTTACATTTTAATTTTTAACGAACATTTTTCTTATTTAACCATGACAAACATTTCTCTTAACCTTGTTTTAGTTGCCTAACCATAACCTTAACCAAAACCTTAACCAAGTTGTTTTACTTGCCTAAACTTTACCATAACCTAAATTTAAACCGTTAACCAACTTTTGGGACGTAATTCATTTCATGGTGGGGAAACGTTATTTTCCCATAACACGTGTCCACAGCACGTAAACCGCCGTTTTAGAGATCGTGTTCATTGCACGTATTTCTGTGAGATCACGTCGGTTATTTATGTCTTTCTCTGGAGAGAACGACATAATGTTGAAGATTGTCATTATCTCCAAATAAAGTAATGGGCATAGTGTAATTATCTTTAGAAAACGAAACATTGTTTTCCCGAGATAATGACATTATTTTCTCATTATCTGGAGATACACAAACATGTATCAATTTATTCAGATGCCCCTGGTAACCTGCAAACGTGTTTAAATGTTTTGTTTGCGCAGAGTAATAAAGGAGCAATATTATCTAAAGTGTACAACATCTCAAACAGTGATTAGATAGGATCAAGCAATGGTTACACCTTATTAATCAGCACACTGGAATTGATTATGAAAACGTATGTGGAGCGTGTCACTGTGATAAGCTTCAGTATGTACACACAGGATCTGCTGCCTCACACGTGTTTCTCTGCTGACATGCTGGTCTACTTTCTGGAAAAAGTAGAAATAGATTACGCTGTCACTCCATGCTACGCAGTGAGTCTTCTTTACTGTTTAAATCATGGATTTGGACGGAAGCCTATTTAGAAAATATATTCATACATTTTATTTATGCTGTTTTTCTGTGACACTGAGTTCATTTTCTTTGTTTTCCCGAGATATCCAGTTATTTACAGTATGTCATTATCTTGAAATAACACATTTTGTTTTCTTGAGATAATGAGATAATTTTCTTATGATCTCAGGATATAATTAAATAATTTTCTCATTATCTCGGGAAAACAAAACTTGTTTTCTCAAGATAATGAGATAATTTTCTGTTTGGAACTAACATCCTAAAGGAAAGCAAAGTATTCAAAACCTAAATGTTGCATTTGGCCGGGCATTTTTCAGCCAGTCAGCATGACATCATGTCAGTGTGATGCAGCAGAACAATAGAAATTAATTCATTATCTTGGGAAAACAAAGTTTAGTTTTCTCGAGATAACAAGATAACAACTTTATGACCATTAGTTTTAATGGAGTATTTTTCCATTATGGTGTTTTTACTTTTACTTAAGTAAAGGATTTGAGGACTTTTTCCACTGCTGTACACATTAGATATAATACTGCTAGGCCTATTATGTTTTTTTGTTATTGCATTTATGGGAGAGGAAACTAAATAAACAATTACAAAGGAATTACAAGGTGCAAACACATATTATTCTAGGCCTAAAAAACATATTTTAAAGTGCAAAATGCCTCTTATTGCCTGCAATGCCCCAAAATCTACTGTCTGGCCACACAGCAGCTGCATGGTATACGAGTCAGTGGGTCCTATTCTGACAGATCAGGAGTGGAATTCAACATTTTGGGGTCTTTGTAAACCATGATTTTATATTGCAAGGCCTTTGGACAATAATGCAGATAAACTGAGGGGAACACTCACTGTGACAGAGCCATGGTGACACCTTCAAAACAAATGTTTAGGTTATTACAGGGGGAATTGTGGGGCTTTGGTGTTGATATAAATGACTAAGCCCTTCGACTGCAGGACAGTAAATGTAAAGTTAGTGACAGCATCATCATGTATCAGGCTCTGGCTCAGGGGCCCCCTGAGCTCTTGGGCCCCTTGGCCTGTGCCTGGTTGGCCTGTTCAGTAATCCATCCATGCATAAAAGAAGAGTCAAGAGCCAAATACAAACAACCCGTGACTCTCATAGGAGAACATGGCAGGTGAGTTATCCTGCTGAGTCAACAGGACGCTTCATAACAAGCGTGGGACCTCCTGTCTTATAGCTAAACTTTATTCAAACACTAATGTCTTTCAATTTCCTCAGAGTGATTAGAGCGAGCAGCGACCTGAAAGCAGACGCTGTGTGTGCATGACTTTCCCCTTCTTATAACTAACCCTATTTAAACATTTACATTTCTTGGCAGACAGACGGTTCACTGTCAACACAAGGAGTTTTAATAAGTAAAAGATTGGACTCTTAAATAAACTGCAATGCACAGTATCTGGTGTTAAGTCTCTTGTCTGGCTTGAGTAATCTATGGGGGAAACACTTATGTAAAAGCCTTGCTTGGATGTTTAAGGACGAGGTTAAGTGGTTTTATGTCACTGGGGTTATCAGTTGGGCTCCTTAAGACAAACATATTTCACTGAATGACTTGACTTTATTGATTCAAGTTTGCAGTAAGGTTTTTACAAACTAAAAAAACATAAACATAAACATAAAAAGAGCACATTTGTACATGTGAAACAAGACAACGTAATATAAAGATTAAAAAGAGATTAAAAGATCAGCAGAATGAAATTTTAAGGAGTGATATGAAGTATTAAGAAGTATATCTACATACAAGGTTACTAAGAATAAGTGTAGCACAGACTATATATAATATAGAATTTATATAGGCTACTATATAATGTGGTTGAAGACTCTGCTGTAAGCCTCAACAGTAACGAGTCGTGTCTTGGAGCCCCGCCCCTCTTCTGCTGTACACCACACCTGTAACACCACAACAAACAATAACGCCCAATAAAAATATAAATTTAGATAACACCTTACTTGAATTGCAGGTGATAACACATTATAGTCACTAAGTCATTAAGTCACTAATGTGTTTGCCTTCTACTGATATAAAGCACTCTGCAAGAAATAGCAAGTAATACTAACAATAAGAAATATATCAGCAAAAAAAAAAAAGTACTTCTCAGTACTCAAGTCTCAAGTCTCAAGTCTTGAGGCACAATTCTTAAGTCAAGTCCCAAGTCTAAACGTGGATTACCAAGTCAAGTCAGTACAAATCAAGAGTCCAGTATCAATTTAATATCTTGAAGAAAACTATCTAGGACTTTTCAATGCAATATGGTTTAATAAAAACTTGGTAAGAGCATCATGAGTTTGATTTATAGAATCAGTTTCAACTTCAATAAATTCAATCATTCCATACAAATTCAGAAAAAAATCTCATCACTTTCAATCTAAGTCATTTACACAAACACAAGATCTCAAGTCAGAGTCAAGTCCCAAGTCACCAGAACCCAAGTCAAGTCTCAAGTCTTCTCTTCATGCATCAAGTCAAGTCCCCATCTCTGCTTTCCACCACTGCTTGTCACAAAGTTGATCTCTAATCAAGGCTTTTGGTTGCTCTGCACTGCTTCGAGGTGAATTGCTGCCATTTTTTTTTAAACATTTGGACGTCATGACAGGATCACCTTCATCCCCTGATGCGTTTCTACCCAGAAGGCAGTGCTGTGAGGAGCTGCAGGTCCTGAAACACCAGGCACAGGCATCCCAGGGGCTTTAAGAGTGTGATCATTATGCCAGCAAATAACACAGCATCTGGATAAAACCTCATGGCCTAATGAGTGTTTGTGTAGCAGAAGGCGTCCAACACGGTGTTTTCCAGTGACATCACAGCAACGTCAGGTAAGGATTTGGCCGCCAAGAGTCAGCAGAACTGTTTATCTGGGGCTTTAAGTCTCATATCTGAACCTCTGAGAAAATGAAGCAGTACAGTTCATCCAGGAGAGACGAATTCAATCATGGATTTGTTGATGTCAGCAGGGTGAACGTCCGCCGTTTCAGCTATTTCAGGTGGGGACTCGAGTTCAAGTCATCTGACTCGAGTCACAGTTTTAATTGCTTGAGACTTGACTTGATGCATGAAGAGAAGACTTGAGCCTTGACTCTTCTTGTGTTCTGGTGACTTGGGACTTGACTCTGACTTGTACTTTGATGACTTGAAAAGGTTTCTAAAGTCTTGACTTGAGATCTTGTGTTTGTGTAAATGACTCAGATTGAAAGTGATGAGATTTGTTCCAGCAGACGACTGAATTTAAATTCTGTTTTCTGAATTTGTATGGAATGATTGAATTTATTGAAGTTGAAACTGATTATAGAAATCAAACTCATGATGCTCTTACCAAGTTTTTATCCTGTTAAAACCATATTGCATTGAAAAGTCCTAGATATTTAGTTTTCTTTAAGATATGAAATTGATACTGGACTCTTGATTTGTTCTGACTTTACTTGCTGTTGTACATTTAGACTTGAGACTTGACTTTAGACAAAGTTGACTTGGTCATACCTCTGACAATTATCTATTAAAATATCTGCACATCGATAAATGTTTTGAAATAAAGTACAGACAGTCTTCTTCAGTTTATTCCTGATGTTAATGTTTCATTCATTTAACACTAGAAAGGCCAGTTGACGGCTGTTTTGAATTTCAGAACTGAAATATCTCAGCTCTCAAAATGTCTCTCCATGACTTCTCCTAGATTCAATTTCTGTACAAACCAGTGTTGATAGAATTTCTAAATCACGCACGGAAGCACTAGCAATTATTATATTTTCCTCTTTTATGTGACAGCTTGTTGGCCTTTTCTTAGACTCCCAAAATCCATTGGTCCTTCTAAAACTAAAGCTTTTATTTTCTCAAAAACATTCATTAGTAGTCCTTGTTACATCTAATTGCTATACAGATGGTAACAGTACAGTAATGTGTACTATATATGTGTAACAGTACATATTAGTGGCATTTTAAACATGAATAACTGCCTGGTATCTGTTCAGTTGACAAATATCCAGGGATGTTTTTTTCCCCTGAATTCCTGGAATTATCTTTCCACTTGGGGGTTAATACATCACCGATATAGAAGATCTGATGTAACCAGGGTGACTCCTCAGTTACAAACCCGATGTGGACAGAGAGCCGGAGTGTCACTGAGGTTATCAGGTGGGAAACTTCCATCACAGACGTTTTGTTGAATTTGGCCTAAGAAACGTCCAGAGGCTCAGCAGGAAACTCTGGCATGGAGTCACATCACATCAGGACTGCTAGGGCCGAGGGTGGCATGGACAAAAAAATATCATGTCACAATATTTTCCATTTTCATTTCATTTCATTTCGAAGGCATGACGATACTTGACCTGTAACCTGTCAGGTTAAATAGAATGTTTTAGACAAAGTATAAACTTTTTTGTCATCCTGAAGTCACTTCTTTCACTTCACAAAGCACTGAGCGCCCCCCTTGTCTCTCACAGGTTTTGGTATATTGCCGAGGAACCTTTACTCTGAAGCAGTAGCTGTAGCTCCCCGCTCCCAAAAGCTGCGTTTTGTGAAAACAGAAGACTTTATTGAAACTTTTATGGTGGCGTGGACATGACACTAAGGCCAAGGACACTAGATTAAAGTTTGAGCCACCAAGGATGCTAAATGAAGTTCTTGATAGCTGTGTTTTGTAGAGCCGCCATTGGGACGCAAGTAATGGCACAGACAGCTAGTGTCCCTCTGGGGCTAAGTCCTATAGACGCTGGAATAAGACTTGGGGTGTTTTCACACCCCGAGTTGTCTTAGTTGTTGAGTTGTCCGGTCATGGATAACCTGAAAATTTAATATATTCATGTCTCATTACAGAGTGAGATGATGAGTGAGATTACAGAGTCAATATGTTGAAAAAAAACATGCTTCAGATTATTTTCCAATCTGTCAACATGTTGTATCCCACTACTGTGTGTCCCACCATGGAGGAGAGGAGTGGAGAGGAGAGGAGAGGAGAGGAGAGGAGAGGAGGAGACAAGGACAGGAGAGTAGAGAGGATAGGAGACAAGGAGAGGAGAGGAGACAAGGAGAGGAGAAGAGGAGAGAGGAAAGGAGAGGGGAGAGGAGACAAGGAGAGGAGAGAGGAGAGGAGACAAGGAGAGGAGAGGAGACAAGAAGAGGAGAGGAGACGAGGAGAGGAAAGGAGAGGAGAGGAGAGAGGAGAGGAGACAAGGAGAGGAGAGGAGGAGGTTATAAATTCTAGTCTAGAGTTTGCAACTGTTTCAACATATTGCTGCTCGCTGTGTAATGAGGCACGCTGCTGAAAATGACCTGAAGTCTTTCCTCTCCGGTTTACAGTCCTGATGCTGCCTCTCTTCAGCTCTTCCTTGTTTCCTCTTTGCCTTCCGGCTGCAGCTGCCTGTCTACATCCACCGCTGCCTAAAGTAATGCAAAATAAACAGTGAAAGTTGTCATGGGTAAACTGAATATCTAATATGTACAGGTCTCATTACAGAGTGAGTGTCAATATGTTGAAAGAATGGAAATGCTTTAGGTGCTTTTGGGGTTGATTTGTGGCTCTGTAGTGAAGCAACTGAGGAGATTTTGGTCAGATCGATCGGAAGGATGGAAATGGGAAAATAGAGTCCAAGTCGAAACCGCTTATGCTTTGAGCTTACTCTGTTGTTTCAACTAAATGCAGATTTAAAATGTCAGATATACAAACAAATCCAAACTACCATTAAAAAACTGTCCTACAACTGTCAGCTATCATTCAAACACTCCCTTTTTTTTTTTTGTCACATGAAAAAGGAACATGAGGCAAACGGGTAAGAGTTGTGAGTGGGAGCCAATCAGCTCATGCCTTAATATTTGAATACATATTTCATTGTTTACTAACCTCCCAAACCAGAAACGTTGCCCAGAGCTGTGATATCTATCAACAGACTGTGTTTGTAAAGCCAGAGGAGCTCTGCTGTGCTTCAACCTTCACTCACACGCTGCTTTTTGCATCTTCAACCTTTTCCGTAACATTTTCTGAAAGGCTGATGTTTTTCACTGATGTTTTTTTTTTTTACCTGGATTGGCAGCACATCAAGGATTGAATCAGTGAGGAATGTGCAGAAGGAAAATCACGTGGATTCACTAGAGGAGCTTAAGATCCTGGACTGACCGAAACTCTGGTCTAAATACTCCAGTATAATATATTACCTTAGATGAGATGTTGCTGTTTATTGCTGATGTTCTGCAAGACCTTTAATTTTTTTACTTTTCCTTTTTCACTGTAACTGACAGCTGATTCATGTGTGTAAATGTGTAAATCAAACCTTTATTTTACAGAATACTTTATGGAGCTTTTAGGTTTGCGCAAATATCATCAAAAAAAAAAGGACACTGTATGTGTTTGTGAATATATTTGCCTTTTGAAATGAGTGACGGCTGTATATCCTTAAACTATTCAACTGTGTGTGATGTGGTGTTTTCTCACAGTATAGCACCGCCTGAAGGGAGAGAGAAAGATACACACCTATAAACACTAAGACGGACTGAAACAGAGATTAAAAAGGGAGTTTTATCATGATTCTCTGCTGCTCACCTCCACAGTCTAGGTGACAGGAAGCAGAGCCATGTACTTTCCACTTGACCTCCTTCAAGCATTTCAATCAGGAGAGACAAGGGAATGAAGTAAAGATAATTGTTTATTATAACAGATGATATAGTGAGAATTAAGACTTGTCAAGAAAGTCTTTGGCACTTAGACTCTACAGGGAGATTTTGTAATCGAGGGGCACCGGCCCTGAGCAGCAGCAAGATAAATCCCCCTGTGGAGTCCAGACACTGGTGGTGGTGGTGGCTGATGACTCTGCTGAGACTGATAGGCTGGTGAGGCTGATGAGTGATGAAGCTGATGAAGCTGATGAAGCTGATGAAGCTGCGAAGACTGGGCGGTGACGGGGAGGTGGAGGGGTGAGCGCATAACAGCAGCATAAACGGACTAAAGCGGAGAGAGAGAAACATATTTAAAAAGACAGCAGCAAGATGATAGGCTAACAATGGAGGTGTGTCGCTGTGCTATTGGATAGATGTGACCAGCTGATGTGAACAGCTGATATCTCAATTGACGGCCCGGGAAAAGACAGCAAGAAAATAATGAGTGAGCATGCGTGAGAGATGAGAATGGCAGGATGGTATGAGAAGTGAAACTACAGCCTAAGCATGCAAAAGATCTTCCAGGCTGAACCTTCGCTAAAGCTCCATTTGTCTGTGGCAAAACTTTATATAAAATGTACAAAAGTATTTAATCATTACTGCAACTGTGGAAGTGGAGAGCACTAGCAGTACATCTTAACTGTCAAATTTACATGTTAAACACAATTTCAGAAGACAGTCCAAACTTGAAGAACTGTCCTAGAAGAGATGTTTCACTATACTAACTCAGCATCCATTTTTTCAGTTGTTTTTTAAAACTATTCAGAGAATGGGCAGATTTAATTTAGTTTGGGATTTTATTCCACTCCCCCCCCCCCCCACCCTGTGTAGAGAAATGTACTTCTCCCTACTTTGCTTTTTAGATTGGGTTGTTTCAGGTTAGATACACTAGCCCTCCTATTCAGGCCATGAGAGTCCCAAACATACTGAAAATACCCGGTAAAATAATTTGGACATAGACCTTGTAAAATCTTATAGACCATAATAAGATTTTCAAACTGAAAGAGCTGTCATCAGACACACACACACACACACACACACACACACACACAGCAGCAGAAGCTTTAGTCACCATGGCAACCACCATCTACAGCCACTCCCTCCCTCCCTCCGTCTCGTCTCCCTCTCTCCTCTCTCCCCTCCCCCTTCTCTCCCCTCGGCCCCAATCGGTGGGCGTCGCGGCAATTGTCAGGACAGGGGGCAGCTGCTGCTCCCATCATGCTTTGCAGTATAGGAAGCAGGAAGAAGCCAGGCAGTCAGTCAGATTGAAGCAGCAGAGTGGACGCCGGTGGAGGAACAGATTAGATGGTGGATGTGGAGGCACCAGTGAGGGAGGCATGGCCGATGTCGCCTCCGGGTCGCCTCCATGCCGCTGCTTCTCCCTGGGTGAGTCTCTTACAATTAACCAGAAACAAAACAAAACAAACTACATCCCTGCTGTGGCTAATGGAGCTTATAGGTGGTGAGGCAGACATGCAGACAGACGGATGGGGCTGGTGGATTTAAAGGGGCAGTGCAGTAAACCTCTTAGATGTGATGTGACAGGTTGAATGGTTTTGCTTTGAGGTAAAAAAAAAAAAAAAGGTCAACAAAGATGAAAGAGAAGAAGATACCATACTGTTTTGTTATTGTTTTGTCTGCTTTTTTGTCAAGAGAGACAATACAGTCTGTTTTGAAGGGCTTTGTTGTGTGCAAGTGGGTGCAAGAGCAGTTAAAGCTGTCTCTATGAACCAGTAATCCCTTAAAATAACCTTACATTTTCATTAATTCACATGAATTCACTCCTTAATTCATGCAAAATCCCCTAAAGGGAGTTATTAATGGAGGAGACCCCATCAAAACCCCCCTTAAACACCCCTTAATGTTTGACTCCTTACTTTCTAATTGAATGTAAAATTCAGGGAGACAGGAACTTTCCATTAATAACTCGTTAATAACCCTGTAAACCTGCACAAACAGCATGAAAAAATCCCTTAATTTCTAAATACCCCTGATACTAACCTTACTTTTTTAAAGCTGTTATTTTTAATGGATAATTAATGTATGAAACAAATATTTAAGGACATTTCAGGGATAAAATTAAGGGGTTTGGTTTGGTAGTGTATTGTGCTGGATACTGTCATATGTCACACACACACACACACACACACACAGACACACACACACACACACACACAGACACACACACACACACATACAGAGCAGGCCCCTCCCTTGAAACGCGTCTCAAGTGTAAACTGTGACTGAGTGTATTAGAGGAAGAGACAGAAGCTGGCTGCCACGTCTTCATACCAACATCCACAATGATGCCATTCACCCCGGCACACTGACACACAATGCACACAGGCAGGCAGGCGGGTGCACACACACACACACACACACACACACACACAGTCACAGTTTTGTTGCAAACCCTGGTGCAAGGAATATTAGTCTGTTCTACTCTCCTACTTGATTCCTCTTTTATACTTTAATCACTACACTTTGGAGATATTTCTGAGCATTATGCCATATCAGTATTAAAAGATAATTCCTGTTTTGTTCATGTCACATGTTCACATTTCTTTGGCTTGAAAACAGGTGAACCAAACCAAACTGTGCCTTCTGGTTTCACCTGTTTCTCAGCTAAAGAACCAGACGAATAGTAAACAAAGGAACAGACATACAAAAAAGAACAAGAACGAATAAAGACCTAGTTATACAAGAGTTTACTTGTCAAATAGATAAACACACAGATATGATTTTACAGAAAAATGTACTATACTGTGGGTATTTAATGTGTACTTCAATCAAATGGACTTTGTTTGCGTTCCTGAAATTCAAACAAATTGACACAAAGCAAAGTACACACGCCTTAAATAGTTGAGCTAATAAACGTTAAGTGCCAGTTTTAGACCTGAACTTTACACCACCTTTTGCTTTAAATTTACCAATACAACGGATTTAATTCTACAATCCTTGGTGCGAAAACTAGGGGGAACGCCTGAAAAGAAACCTGGTTTGAATGTTACAGTCCCGATCTCCCAGTCGGTCTATCCATTGCTGGAGCTGTCAGGTCTATTGGAGAACTGGCTGTGTGGCTAAATACAGTTGGACAAGGAAAGTCAGATACCTGAAAAAGCTTGTTGTGGTGTGGCTGCAGTTCAATTCAGCAATGTTATGTAAAAGCAAATAATGTGATAGCCTGAGGTAGATTTGTTTAACACTAACAGTTGTAGCTTGAGAAGAGTCAGCTCAGTTAACCTGAAAAATATGTTAGCTAGCTAACTAGCCAGCAAACACACTGATGTTAATGATGACATGCTAACGCTAGCTGCTACTAGAAATAACATGGCTGGGTAGAAAGTAGAAAACAGACAGAAACCTAAAAAAGCTTGTTGTGGTGTGGCTGTAGATCCATTCAGTAACGTTCTCAGTAAAAGTGAATAGTGTGGATTTGTTTCCAAATGTAGGTTACTGTGACACAGTAAACTGTCTTGTCTTTAGCCCTATAGTCTCTACTTCTTTACTTTATAAACTTTATTTATATAGCACCTTTAGTGCAAGATTGCAATACAAAGTGCTTAACAAGATAAGATCAATAAAGAGATACAGCACAATGTTTAATTACAGTTTAATGTAAAAAAACACTGTATCCAGCAGGCTGTGCAAACTAAGACATGAAGAACCCAGAACAGTGTTGCCCACTCTTTTCCAAGGAAAGTAGCTCAAAAGGTCGCTAGACGTCACAAACGAATTTGCATATCAGTCCCCACTCTCAGGGTTTATGCTGTGTAGAACGAGTAGAGCAAACTGGCATCAGCTGTGCCAATTTATTGCCAAATGCTTTAGGATTCAACACATTAACATCGTTCCCTATGGTCAGAAAAAGTCACTAGATTTGTCACTGGTCGCTTTTGAGTAATAAAGTTGCCAGGAGGGTCTGAAAACTACATCTAACGACAAAGTTGCCAAGATGGCAGCAATGACCCAGAAGTATGTTAGACACAAGTAGAATTTATTGTCTTGCAAGATGCAGATTATAAGATGATTTTCACAATCATGCAACTTTTACCTTTGTTTATGAAATAGTTATGGCTCAACACAGAACAGGCATGATTTGTAGAAATGTATTTTTTTTAGCACCCAGGTCTAGAGGAGTGAAGTGTCTCAGGCTGATTTGGTTCTGGAAGACCGCTGTGGTAAAAAGCCGACTCTTCAAGTTCAAGTTCTTTAAGTCTTTAGGTGTAATTCTATCACACAGAAAAGGCACAAAACAATGTCACAAGATTTAGTTTTATTTATTTTAAATAGGGACAATGCATATTAATGAACATTTAAAATCAAATGTAAATATGCCAGATTTAGCCACCAGGCTAATTTTCATCTGTTGTCCCTTGGCAGGTTGATGTCACAGTAAAAAAAGAATAAAATCATCATAACCGTTCAAATTAATTCATAGTACAAAAAATAGCACATACTACCTAAAACTCAGTCTACACAATAAACAAGCCCTAAACACAAAACAGCAAGTTGATGTCACAGTAAAAAAAAATAAAAAAATAAAAATAAAAAAATCATCATAACCACTCAAATTAATTCACAGTACAAGAAACAGCACAGAGTACCTAAAACTCACTCTACACAATAAACAAGCCCTAAACCCATCCAGAGGTTTTTTATGATAGATTATGGGAACAGTTTTGATTATCTAGTAACCATTTTTTTTTTTTTAAATGTTTGGTAAATGAAGTAAGGCTTGGCAATAGGGATGCACATTTTCAGAAATTTCCTTAATCGATTGTCGGTCATGTTAATGACCAATTAATCGATTAATCATTATGTAAAAAACAGCTTTTGACATAGAAAATAGAAAATAGAAAATGCGTGTTTTTACACCTGTCTTCTAGGTCTAGGTGTAGGTCTAGGTCTAGGTCTAGGTCTAGGTCTATTCAACAAGTTACTCAACCAAGCATAATTCAAAAGAGTCGGGACCCCCAACAAAGGACGTCAGTGTTTCCCACAGGCTGAAAATATAGGCGGTGAAAGTTAAATTCCGCCCTTGTGGCGGTAAATCATTTCCGAAAAAAATGAGAAATAGCACATAACGTACATTATCGATGAATATATGCTTGATCGATCAAATTGTTAACGGTGATTAATCGATCGTCGATTGAATCATTAACATCCCTTGTTGGCAAATCCCTTATGACACTTGGTATCGTGTTCCAGGTCTGCGAAGCTCGATATGAACAATCCGACTGACCAAACACACTTTTTCTAAATGAAAACTAGACAGTCACCTCTGGAGCCCGCCCCGCTCAAGTTGTCCTGTTTGAGTCTCTCTTTATAAACTCCTTTAGAGGAGGTGGGGCTAGACCATGGAGGATTTTATACACCAAAGTAGAATCTGCATATTTTATTATGTTTTCCCAGCTCAGCAGATCATATTTCTTCAAGATGTTACAGTGATGGTACCTGACCTCTGCTGTGTGTACACACTCTCACAGATAGACAGATAACAGTGACCCTCTCTTTGCTTTTTGCACCTCAGCTGAGCCTTATCTACTGTTTGCTATCTAGGCCACTCAGTGTACAGGACGCATTTAAACGCTGATATACTGTATGGGCCTGTGTTCAGTTTCACTTTGAAAACAGGATCACAGTGCAACACCCCGACAGGGCAGATAAGCCTTGTGATCCAGTAAAAGATTGACTCGGTTTAACCTCTTGCCCCGAACCGCACTACATTGCCCAAGGGAGTTCTCTTTAGCAAACACACACACACACACACACACACACACACGCTTTCATGTTAACCCTAAAGGTGACAACAAGTCCCACCCACTCCTGCCGATTCAGCCAATGGGAAACAGTTTTAATTGGAGCAAAGGGCTGCTCTTACCTTATTTTTTATCCGACATAGATCAACCTCAGTTCTGACTGCTCAGATGACATCAGAGACAGACAGAGAGAGAGAGAGAGAGAGAGAGGGGCGGAGAACAAGAAGAAGAAGTAGTTGAGCCGATGACAGGGAGCCAGCAGTGAAGTCTTGGCTCAGATGCATGAAGGGGAGAACAGACAGAAGAGACATAACTCAGATCCATCAGAGATTCGCAGTAAAAGCTTTTGACTCTGCAGGTGAGTGCGTTTTGGGTTCTAACTGGACCGGTTTTTCTTGAAATTGGAAGTTGGAACCAGAGATAGAACACGATAAGAGAAATAGTTTGTTTATGCGACGACCACTGAGTTTCTCAAAGCCGGTACTTAGGCTGAACAAGTTGGAAAGCCTCTCAACAATCACTAAAAATCCATTGTTTTATGTTATTCTGTTGCATTGTGGCTTCTTAAAACCCTGTGCTCGTCTCCAGTTAAAATTTCAGATTCTGATCAAAATTGTAATCTTTTCCAAACCTTTTGCTCCCAAAAATCAATACCAGCCACACAGTTAACCTGGAGTGTGAAGAATGCTTCTTGTTGACTCTTGAGCAAGTTGAATGGATTTTTTTTCTTTGGTCGTCAAGATGTGATGATTGTGCTGAAAGTGTGACTGATTTCATGGTGAGGTCTGCTGAGGTCATGCCATACCTGTACTGATGTGGTTTACAATGGAGATTCTGCTTGCACAGCATAAAAAGTGTCAGTAGACTAGTACGTTTTTGGAGAATCAACCAGATGAAATATTGGTATGTTGGTATGTAAAGAAATGTTGGTATGTAAAGCCTTTTGACACATGCTTGTGTTAAAGGGCGTTCAGTCCATCACAGATAGAAAATGTCAAGTAGATAGACTCAACAGCTCAACAACAAAGTCTTTAAAGGAAATGTATTATTTATTATTTAAGGCAGGCTCCTTCAGTTAATTCTTTTAAAAATAGATTGGATAAATTCTGGTCAACGAAGGATATTTTGTATAATTATAAAGCTGATTTGTGATTATTTGTGATTATCTGTGAAATTATTGTGATTTAAAAATATATATATATATTGTGGTATTTTTTTGTTTTATGGTTGTTTGTTTTGAGTTGTAGAGTCTGATGTGGAGGATTTATATCCCGTACCAGAAAATTTTCAATAAATTTCAATAAATAAGTGGAATCTGAATGGTCAGTAAGTGGAATCTGAATGGTCAGCAGTGTAGAGAATCCCTTGGAATATAATAGCATTGGTAAAAAGTTAAAGTTAAAATAAAATAAGTTAAATAAGCATATTATGAACAATGATTGACTATTTTCCGTTGCTAATTCATTCTCACAACCTTTATCAACACAGTCATTGACGAATTTGACAAATTTAAGATGAAATCTAGAAAAATTAAGTTGTAGGTTTGGTGCAATATGGCAGATTTGGGGAAAAAAAGTTGTTAGTGAATAACTAGTGAACCAAATTTTGACTAAATGCTCACGTTGTTTTGGCAGCTCATGAGAATTAATGCTGAATTTTCTGTATCGCAATTTTTAACTGTAATTTCAGTCTGCTGATATGTTATTATTTTTGCCCTTTTATAGATCTATAACATAGTTAGGTAGACAAAGATCTCAACTTTAGCTTGCACCCATATGCATGAAAGCTAAGCTCCGCCCCTGACAGGAAGCATTGTGGTCATTTCTAAGCAGCGGCGCGGAGCTTTTATATCACATGATGAAGGGAAGAGAACATCGATTGGAAACGGTCACAGAAACGGCGTTAATCGGTTGTTGTCGGTGTTGTCCGGGGCTGACAGTGAAATAAATATTTTCTTTGTTTCTAAAGGGTCTGCGGTGCGACTCCTGCTGTGTTCGGCACTTCATCAGCTGTGTGTGTTTCTTTCTGCCGTGAAGAAAAGCGTGTTGAGGTGGAGAGTTTTTATCTGTTTGTTGGCTGAAGTGTTCAACAAAGCTGCCTTGTAGCTCTTCAGTTGATGTAAAAGGTCTTTGATGTGAAACATGCTGTGTGTGTGAGAGACAAACAGGCCTTTCGTTTTATGTGTTGCACCTTGAAGGTTCATTATTCTTGTGTTCCAGTATTTTTTTGTCTGTTATATAAGAAAATCAGGTAGGATTTTTGCAGATCTCAGACTCATATGGAAATAGCAATTCATGCATCAACGTCTTGTCTGGTGTCTTATATATCTAGAACAGTGATTCTCAACCTTTTTCATATCAAGGACCCCTTATTTAGTCCACATTAGAGCCACAGACCCCCATTTGATGAGACTTTGTCTCTCTGACCCAAATCTGAGAATAGTTTTATTGTTAGATATGATTTTGTCAAGTTTAACAATTTATCAATTTGCTGGGGACTTCCTGGAACCCCCTCAAGGACCCCTGGTGGTCCCCGGACCCCACGTTGAGAACCATTGATGTAGGACACAAAATAAATGTGCAGTGTAAGGCTTAAGGCATATGTGGCATTTAGCTGCTGTTGTGTGAAAACCTGGTAACTCCAATTTTTGTTTTACTTTAATGAAGTATTACATGTTCTTAGGGTTAACCCTACGAGTTTATAACATTCCGAATCCCCATTGGATAAACTAAAAAATGCAAGATGGTCAAGCTGAACACCAAGGCTGTTTTTCTTTTTCTTCTTCACATTTGGGAGATTTGAGGTTTTGCAGCAACAAAACTCAAGGAAACTTACACTGCAAGGAAATTGTGGCTTGCAGACAGGATTCAAAAAACACAACAAATCACTACAACGGAGACGTCAAATGATGAAACCAGAGACACACATCAGTGCAAAACCAACACCACATCACTGCATCCTACAAAAGAACAAGAAATATCATATAAATTATCCATCAAAGGGTTGTTTGTTTTTTCGTCCCCTGCTGTATCAGCCAATCAGTGGGCAGCAGAGGCCGCCACAGGAAGCCTTAATCACAGCACATGCCAGTGTAATGTGGTTATGATGACCGAGGCCGATAAGACGTCATTTAGAGTCTTTTATGGTTTCTGTGACAGTTATCTCTGCTGGGACTCAGCTGCTACTGAAAACAAGTGACCTAATAATTCTGCTGACTTTACAATCACAAACCTGCTCCTCTGTCGTAGTCTTTACACTTTAACGTGTCGAACAGTTGGCTTCATTTCAGAAAGTGAGAGAGAAACACAGTGTCAGTGTTGCTTTAGGTCAATTCTAGCTTTAGGATTGTTTCCCCAGGCTTCAGTGGGAAACTCTGGGATACATCACTGCCTTTAATTGAAGAAATAATTTACAAAAAACATTAATGAACGATTGAATAAATAAATAAAATGTGCAAAATCAAATTTCATTACATGCTTTACAGCCTGTTTTTCTGTATCTGTTGTCAGAGAGGAGCCTCCGTCTTATCGGAGCTGGACGACACTGACTTGCCGAAATCTGACAAATTTTAATGAGGCCAATATTGAAATATAATTTTTATTGGCCCAGTGAAGGGAGTTTGGTTTGCAGATAGGATTTAGCAAATAGTCACTATATATTAGGTGGCATGAAACAGTTGTTTGTCATTAAATTAATAGAAATTAAGTTATTTTTGACAATTGTATGGGTAATTGTAGCTCAAAGTCATACAAGTAATGGGAGATTTAAACACGGTGAATATTGGCATCGAATATCAGTAACTGGGAGCTTCAGTACAAAAACCCCTACAAGTCGAACCCAAGTCCTTGAAGTCGGGATCTGTGATGTTTCTTGCCCAGGTAGACGGTTCAGGTCTGGATTGCACAGTTTCTGTCCAGACAATATGTTCTGCTGGCGGAGATCAGTGTTTAATGAGCATTATCAGAGTTTATGACAAGGTGCCATATTGGTGGGAAGTGCAAAAAAGGTCATTAGAGTGAGTATAAATTACTATATTGACTCTCTGTGGGACTATGAACCCATTAAGAATATTTGTTGTTGACTGACCTATTTGCACTGTTTCCCTTGCAGTAACTGTTTCCACTGTCAAGGTAGTGAGCGGTGAATGATGCTGTCTAATGTTGGACGAAACACAGGCAAATGATAAACTCCTTTGGGATTTATTTAAGGATAATGTTTCCTCCTGGGTTAACTATAGAGGAAGAAAAATGAGGCACAGATTAAACCTAGACCTACTCTTTCTCTTTAGTTGGCAAAAAGTCAACTGTGAAGCACAAGGGAAAATCTCTGGCGTGTTTTCCAATTGATGTCTTTACATTTTTTTAAGACTTTTTTTTCTTGCACCTACAGCCAGAAAATATATAGGGCATAAAAAGATCTTTTTACACTAAACTTAAAGGCATAAAAATAAAGGCACCAAGAAGAGCAGGATTTTCCCCTTGTTAAGGGGAAAATCCTGCTCTTCTTGGTGGATAACTGTCCAATCATAGACGAGGTGACGTCACCTCCAGATGTTTCCAGCAGCTACAGTGGAGTTTGATATGAGAAAATGTTTCAGCATGTAAAACATCAGCGGTAAATGTCAGGTTTTGGTGTCAGTCCCTCAGAATCAAAGAGCGAGGGCTTCTTTCTAGAGCCGCCATTTTGCACCAACATTCAAGGTACAGTCATCATGACCTTGATCAACATCTTCGCCAACATTCACAAAGCCAACATTTGTTCTGCTGGGCTTTCCAAGCATGAGGAACTGCTGGCTATCAGATGTCAACATCCATCTCCTTCTACCCATAATACCTTGCCTTTTGGGATTGTTTCCTGTAGTTAGTTCTCTTGTTAGAGGACTGAGACTCTCTGTGCCGTTATTTGTGCCACCAGAGTTCAAATGTCATCGTTCTCACCCGGACAAACTAAAGGAGCAAACGGTCCAGAATTTGATTAAACTGCTGCAGACATGTTACCTTGTGAGGGCAGCTGGATTCGCAAGATCACAATCACACGAGAATCCATCTTGCCAGGCTTCAATTTATGCCTTTGTGGCCGAACCACAGTGGTTCGAATCAATTAGCGTCCTATGAGGGCAGCTGGGGGCGTGGCTTAGGTGTGGCGACAGCAACTGTTCGTTCACAACAGTGGCGGCTCCTAAAGAGCCTAGCGAGTATTTCTTCATTGAAAGAAGAGCAAAGAACGGCACTGAAGGCTTTTCTGGATGGAAAAGATGTTTTCGCTCTTCTTCTGACTGGCTTCGACAAGAGTTTGTTTATATGGTTCGTTGATCTGACTGGTTGAAGTTAGCCCGTGATAGACGGTGATAGACAGATGGTTCAGCCAATCACCTGCCAAGTATTTTTTGAAAGTGTCTGCCCTTTTCCAAACAGTTTCCAAGGACGACTTCCCAGATGGTTCCGTGTAACAAACCATCTGGCGAGTCAGGTTAGCAAACATGCTTGGTGTGAACAAACCCTGAGAGGAAGATACCATATCTATGACTTAAGAGTCTTATGATGACTACTGACGTTCACTGTGTGTTTGTGTTTGTGTCTCTCCCTGTCTGTTGCCATTTCCCCCTCTCCCTCCCCTGTCTTTTCTATCCGTCTGTCTCTGTGATCTCCCAGGAGAACAGCTGACCGCCTCCTCCCCGACCCCACCTCCAACCTCTCACCTCGCCGCCCTCCCTCCCTCCTCAAGGCAATGGAGGAGACCGCCAAGGCCACAGAAACCCCGCCGGCCCTTCCGCCTCTCCTGGAGCGCCGCGTCCGCCAGCGCCGACCGCCGATTTCTACGCTGAAATCGAAGCTGAAGCGGGGGGTGACATGCTCCGTCCCCCGGGTCCGAGCCACCTTAACCGGGTTCTTCCCTGTGGTGCGCTGGCTGCCCAAATACAAGCTGCGGGAGTACGTGTGGGGCGATGTGATGTCCGGGCTGATCGTGGGGATCATCTTGGTGCCCCAGGCCATCGCCTACTGCCTGCTGGCCGGAGTGGAGCCCATCTACGGCTTGTACACCTCGTTTTTCGCCAACATCATCTACTTCTTCATGGGGACGTCCAGACACGTTTCAGTGGGAATCTTCAGCCTCATGAGCCTTATGGTCGGCCAGGTAATTGATCGGTGGGCGAGAGGGAAAGTTCGTAAGCAATGGTCGAATATGATTACACTTTTAAAGAAGCTATCAAATCCAGGCTGATGGATGGTGAATTTCTCTGGAAAATACACTCCAACAAACACTTTGTTTAGCCTGAAGTCCCCTTATAACCCACTGGAGTCTAAGGTCATTTTTCCACAAGTCTCAAGTCAAGTCCCAAGTCTAAATGTAGATTACCAAGTCAAGTCCATGTCATTAATGTCAAGTCTCAAGTCTAAATGTAGAACAGCAAGTCAAGTCAGAACAAATCAAGAGTCCAGTATCAATTTAATATCTTAAAGAAAACTAAATATCTAGGACTTTTCAATGCAATATGGTTTTAATAGGATAAAAACTTGGTAAGAGCATCATGAGTTTGATTTCTATAATCAGTTTCAACTTCAATAAATTCAATCATTCCATACAAATTCAGAAAACAGAATTTAAATTCAGTCGTCTGCTGGAACAAATCTCATCACTTTCAATCTAAGTCATTTACACAAACACAAGGTCTCAAGTCAAGACTTTAGAAACCTTTTCAAGTCATCAGAGTACAAGTCAGAGTCAAGTCCCAAGTCACCAGACCCCAAGTCAAGCCATGTCCCAGGTCTTCTCTGTATGCATCAAGTCAATTAAAACTTAGCATCCTCAATAATGATTATAAGATTTATGCAAACATTTTGGCTTTAAGGTTATCCAAGGTTGTTCCTTCTCTGATCCATCTTGACCAGACGGGATTTGTTCAGGGGCGTTTATCATCCAGTAACATGAGAAGACTGTACCACATTATCTATAAAGCAAGCTCTCTCTGTGGTCCAGCTGGTCACTGGATGCAGAGAAAGCCTTTGACAGGATAGAATGGCCTTACCTATTCTTTACGCTGTCTAAATTTGACTGTGGTCCAAATATTTAAAAATGGGTCAAATCATTATATAATGGCGCCATGTCTTCTGTGAAAACTAATGGTATTTTGTCTAAACCCTTTTGTCTTACTCGCTCTACCCACCAGGGTTGTCCAGTCTCACCAATACTCTTTGTTTTAGCCTTGGAACCTCTGGCATATGCCATACGCAGCAACCAAAAAATAGAGGGCATTGAAATAGGAGGTTATGAATTTAAATCTAGTTTATACGCAGATGACATTTTATTAACATTAAGTAAACCTATGCAGTCTATTCCATCAGTGCTAAGGCTTATCAATACATTCAGTAATTTTTCTGGATACAAAATAAACTGGAGTAAATGTGAGGCAACTGTAATACTTTTTCGACTGACTTGGGAAATGCACCATTCATGTGGAAACTTAATGGAATTAAAAACTTGGGTATTATAATCATAGCCCCTATTTCCAAAATCTATGAACTGAATGCCCCAGGCTTATTGAGGAAAATAAGAGATGACATAAAGAGATGGTCTTCTTTGCCAATGTCTCTGTGGGGGAGGGCTGAGGTGCTGAAGATTGTCATTCATCATGTCAGCCTTACCCATGCAGTTTCCATCAAGCTGGTTTAAGGAGTTAAAATCTTTGTTCTCATCCTTTTTGTGGTGCAATAAGAAACCTAAAATAAGCCTAAAGAAACTTTTAATGCCAAGACATAAGGGAGGTCTGGCTGCCAGACATTTACCAATATTATTTATCTTATAACGCCAGATATCCTATCGCATGGGGTTATGGTAACCCTAAGGATGGCTATGGAATGGCTAGAGGGACGAATTATTGCTAATCTTAACAACAAAGTTTCTTTGGCTTCTTTGTGGTTTTATCCAAATCCTCCTGCAGAATTTGATAATCCAATTATCAGTTTCTCTTGTAGAATTGCTAAATTAATCCATAAAAGGCTCAAAATTACTGGAACCTCTCTCCCATCTTGCCTTCTTTGGCACAATCCTTTATTTTCAGCAGGAGGCAAACCATTAGTCAACGCCAGTTGGCAGAGTTCTAACATTAATTTGGCTGGGAGATATAATCAGTGATAGGAAAATGGTTTCATATAGTAATCTAAAGGAACAGTATAACCTAAATGATGCTTTTTGCTTTATCAACAAATATACTCCATAATTACATCTAAAATGCATAAAGGGGTGCCAATGGTGACAGAGAAGGGTATGGACAATAAGTTACAGGATGTTGTTGCCAGATTGGTCTCTAGTATATATAAACGTATGAGCCTCTCTACAGCTCAGAGTAACTCAGCAACAGAGTAACTCAGCAACTTCTCCCAGCAACTTTGCTGGGAGAAGGACATCAGGGTTCCCCTTTCCGCAGTAAAATGTAATAAAATGAATGCTACGGTCTCAGACAAATGCTGGCATGGCTGTGGTAAAAGAGGCACCCTGATGCACTGTGGAAATGCCCTGCAGTGAACTCCCTCTGGTCAGTGGTAACAAATGTCCTCACAGAGATCCTCCAGGTTGAAGTTCCTAAATGTCCTATACTGTGGATACTAGGAGACCAAATAGATGGGTTATCTGTAAGGAAAATGAGATTTGTAACATTGGGTTGTCTTGCTGCTAAAGGGAAAATTGTTTTGAATTGGAAGATAAGAACTCCAACCTGTTTTAGCTTGAACAGTTGGTTGGAAGAGTTTATAGACTTAACAGGGATGGAAAGAGCTGCCGCCACACTAAGGCACCTTGATCTGGGCCTAGAGGGATTGTGGGATACAATAAGGTCATATTTGAACTCCTTACCGGATTATGTGTAATGGTGTATAATATGATGAGCTACAACAAGAAGATTTTCAAGGATCTTTTGTTAATAAAAAAAACAAAAAACAGCTACATTAAGAATTTATTGATGCCCCCCCCTTTCCTCATATTCCTTTATTTGCTTTTGTGCACATATGTTGTTTTGCATTTTTTGTATGTCATTTGTGTATGCATTGTGTATGTATGTAATGTATGTGTTTAATGTCCAGTCTGTAAAATAAAAGGAAATTATAAAATTTAAAAAAATTTTAAAAAGTCAATTAAAACTGTGACTCGAGTCCAAGTCATGTGACTGGAGTCCCCACCTCTGTTACTAATGCTTTCTAATTGCCCTCAGGTGGTTGATAAGGAGGTGTATCTGGCAGGTTTTGACCCTAATGAAGACTCTGGCACCAAATCACCGGGTCCCGGTATCCTGAACGGGACGGACGGCACCAACCTGTCGGGCGGCATGGAGCTGATGGGCCTGGCGTGCGGCAGGGAGTGTTACGCCATCAGCATAGCGGCCGCTCTCACCTTCCTGGCTGGCATCTACCAGGTGAAGGATCAGCTAGATTCAGCCTCCCGTTTTAAATCACTTCTTAAAACCTACTTATTTAAACAGGCATTTTATTAAGTTTAATTTTACAGTGTTTTATCATTTTATATTCATGTTCTAATTGACTGTTGTTGCACTACTGTCTTGCCCTCTTTCCTTTTGTGTTTTTAATTTTCAGCTAAACAAACACTCTCCTGTTCCTTCCTCTTCCTCCTCCCCAGGTCTTGATGGCGGTGTTCAGGCTCGGCTTCGTCTCCGTCTACCTCTCCGGTCCCATGCTGGACGGCTTTGCCACGGGAGCCTCGTTCACCATCCTGACCGTTCAGGCTAAATACCTTCTGGGTCTGAAGATCCCCCGGCACCAGGGCTACGGCACGGTCGTCGTCACCTGGATCAACATCTTCGCCAACATCCACAACACCAACATGTGTGACCTCATCACCAGCGCCATCTGTATCTCCATCTTAGGTAAATAGCCTTCTAGAGATGTTCCGATACCATTTTATCCTTCCCGATACCGATTCCGATACCTGAACTTGCGTATCGGCCGATACTGAGTACCGATCCGATACCAGTGCGTTATTTTTTTTAACAGCTGTATACTACTAACCCTGTATGGATGTGATATGATTGCTGTCATTGTTGCATGGCCTGGCTCAGGTTAAACCCTTTGAACCCCATGAACAAATACATACAGAGAATGAATGCCATAGAACTTTATTATCTAGTTTGACAGTCAGTCATAACTGAAAAAGAACATAAATAAATAAATCTAGGAATAAATAACAATTCCTTTAAAAAACTGTTAAATTGCAGCCACAATTTAGTAAAATAAAAGACATTTAACACAGTAACAGTATAAATTTAGTTAGTATAAAGTATAGATTTCCGGGAAAACGGACGTTTTATCCGGGTGAAACTACTTTAAAGTTGATTGTTTTCGGAGCTAATAAATTACGTGATATCGGATCGGTGCATAGACTCACCGATACCCGATCCAGCATTTTAGGCTTATCGGAGGCATTTCTGGTATCGGTATCGGAACAACTCCAGAAAATACATCCGTTATACACTGTATATTGTAAAGGAAAAATCCACCTTCGGATCCTCTTACACTGTTATTTGTGATGTTCAATACATTCCAGGAGTTCTTTTTTTTTTGGTGAACCCACTTTCCCTCAACCTGCCTCGTCTACTTCTACTGCAGTTAGTGATTTCCTATATTTCCCAGAATGCCTTTCGTCAACCCCCAGAGTACGGGTGTGAACTTGTTCCTTTCAGCATATGCAGGAGGAGAGAGGAGGAATAGTGTTTAATGATGGCATAGTAACAGCAAAAGAGCAAGTTATTCCAGTCGAGAAACAGTCAGAGTCACGCCCCTTGCTCAAAAACACACCCTGTCTTGATGCTGCATTGCATTCTGGTCTATTTTCTGCTCCTGTGAGTGGAGAAATTGGTCTCTCTGCCTCTTCTATGATGTGTTTCTCCCTGTATGATTGTTGAACATCGCTGCAAAATGGCAGGTCAGCATCTGCGAAGACAAGAAAAATACATCACCAAACAACAAAATGGTCCCAAAAAGACACATCACCAATACCTGTTTTTAAAGTGTGTTCAAATGTTTTAAGGTGGATTTTTCCTTTAATTCATGGTGTATGCTGTAGAAACTATAAATCATTTCCATTCTAAGCTTTTACCCTAGGCCATAGAGCAAAGAGCGCCCATGCAACAAAGTAAATTATAAATAATTGATCATCAATTATTACTTAAATAAATGATAAATTCTGAAATTCTGGAAGTACAGCTTCTCCTCCGTACTGCACATCTTTCGATTTCTGAGGTTTCATGATATCTTTGGTTATACACTGAAACAAATTCCCAGCGTTTTGTTTGATTGTTTGTTTTGTCTGTTTTTCGATTGGGAATAACACCTTGAATTTTTGAATTACAGTGGCAGGGAAGGAGATCCAGGATCGCTACAAGGATCGTCTGAAGATCCCTCTGCCTACTGAGCTGATCGTCGTGGCTGGAGCGACGCTGGCCAGCCATTTTGGAGACCTGAACGGCCATTATGGCTCCAGTGTTTCCGGTCACATCCCCACAGGGTTCATCCCCCCCAAGGTGCCCAGTTTTGACCTGATGCCACGAGTGGCGCTGGATGCCATCCCTCTGGCTGTCATTAGGTACTGTATAATCGTTATCTTTAAAAAAAAATTAAAAGGAAATTGTCATCACATTTAATTCATGATGTCTAATTATTTTTTGAGGTGTATATATATATATTTTTTTTTTCTCTTCTTTTTCCTCTATTGTTTTTCATGTATTTCTTTGTTTTTATTGGATTGTTGTCTACTGATTGGTTACTTTTTTTGCTCAGTTTGTGTGCTTCTTGATTTATTTTTTGTTGCGTTTTTCTAAAGTATGTTAGCTTAGTTTTTTTCTTTCTTTTTTTTTTCTTTTTTGTTATTGTTTGTTTTCCTATAAGCCTGTGGCTTCTTTACCTCTCCTGTCACATTTTTAATTTTTTTCATTATCTGGATTTTATGCAGTTTGCATGTGTGTGCAAATAAAATAAAATAAATAAATAAATAATAATAACAATAATAACAATAATAATAATAATAAGCTTTATTTATAGAGCACTTTTCAAAATCCACGTTACAAAGTGCTTCACAAAAGCAGCAAAATAAAACAGACAAGTCATAAAATCATCAGGTTTTAAAAGAAAACAGATAAAAACCAATACAGGGTAGGAAAAGATAAGAATATGAAAAGAAAAACTTTTTTTTTAAACAAAATAAAAGACAGTTCAAAGGCTCTCCGATAAAAGTATGTTTTAAGAAGGGACTTAAAGGAGATCACTGACTCAGCCCACCTGATTTCCTCGGGGCAGATCGTTCCAGAGCCTCGGGGCCCTGACCTGTGGCCCTGTATGACCAGCTTAACACCGTGTGTGTGTGTGTGTGTGTGTGTGTGTGTGTGTGTCGACGAGGTCAAAGACTAGTGCAATAAAGTTCTGTTTTATCTTTAGTTTTGCCTTCACAGTGTCTCTGTCGGAGATGTTTGCGAAGAAGAACGGCTACACGGTGCGGCCCAACCAGGAGATGCTGGCCATCGGTTTCTGTAACATCATCCCCTCCTTCTTCCACTGCTTCACCACCAGTGCAGCGCTGGCTAAAACCATGGTGAAGGACTCCACAGGCTGCCAGACACAGGTGACATGCTATTTATTTATTTATTTATTTTTTTTGCTATTGTCACTTTTATTAGACAGTTCAAAGTCGAGAGAGACAGGAAAGACTGAGAAAGAGAGAGAGAGAGAGTTATTGTAGTTATATTTTTTAACCGCAATGTCCACATTTTTCTATTTTTATTTTAAGTTATCTTTACTTATCTGTATATATACTGTATATTTTTTTTAACAGCAAAAGCAACATTTTTCTGTTTGTATTTTTAAGTTAATTTTACCTACTCTTATTTATATATTTGATTGCAATGTGGCAATGTTACACAGCTCTGTTTACACATTTCTTTATTCTAGTATATCTTTAATTGTACGTAAATTTTTTGTTTTTATTTCACATTTGCTTTGGCAATGTAAACGTATGTTTCCCATGCCGATACTTAACTGCATAATATAGAGGAGAGTCACCAACTCTGAGGCTGAGGAGACTGACAGAGTTACAGTGTATGAAAGTATGGTGGTTAAAGTTTAATGAAAGGTTGTTGTGTCTCATCTCCAAACTTACAGTAAAGCAGTTGTGAGTGATGATACAGGTTATTGATTACCTCAAAATGCGTCACTTGTGCGTTGTTGTGTCTTCCATGATGCGTTTGACGTAATATCTGACGGCCAAAGTACGATTCCAAAAAAAAAAGAATCAGAATCAGAATCAGGTTTATTGCCAAGTAAGTTTTCACAGTACAAAAAAAAAAACAACCTGATTCTGAACACTGAGGACAGAGGGAGCTTGCATCAGATGATGACTTGAATGACAAGAACGACTGGGAAGCCCCAAGATTCATTGCGAGTTCACATCCAAACAGCACTATAGTCTATAGCAGTGATTCTCAACCTTTTTCAAGGACCCTTAAATTAGTACACATTGGGGCAATGGACCCCCATTTGATGAGATTTTTTCTCTACCTAAATCTGAGAATATTTTTAGATATGATTTTGTCCAGAATTTCATAACTATCTGTATTGTAGGTAGAGAGATAACAGAGTAACTATGATCAAAACAGTCATTTTTCTGCATTCTCTAATTGTGTTAACTTCTTGTAAATTAAATAATGCTGAAGTTTAACAATTCATCAATTTGCTGGGGACGCCCTGAAACCCTCTCAAGGACCCCTGGTGGTCCCCGGACCCCACACTGGGAACCACTGGTCTATAGCCATCTTAGTCTACAGTCCATCTCAAACTGTTCTTGAGAAGTTCATTCTCTTGAAGACAACTTGGGAAGATTTCCCAAAGAAAAATAGAAACAAAATCCCACTGGACTTGAAATCACGTGACTGACAGAGGTTTGAAACATCTTCTCTTCATTTTAAGTCCAGTGGATTTTGTTTCTATTGTTTGTTTCACTACCTGGATGACTGAAATAAATCTACACAGACACTTTGGGAAGATTGTCCTCCATTATGAAACAAGTACTGATTTGACATTCTTGGATTTGATAATCAGCTCCAGTTTCTCTCTGTCTGTCGCTGCAAACCACAGTGTGTTTTATCTATTCATAATACCTTTATTGAAAGAATATGTTATAAAACTCTCTCTCTTTGTCTTTCTCTCTCTCTCTCTCTCTCTCTCCATCAGGTGTCGAGTCTGGTCAGCGCTCTGGTCGTCCTCCTCGTCCTGCTCTTCTTCGCTCCTTACTTCCACGCCCTCCAGAAGTGCGTCCTCGCCTGCATTATAATTGTCAGCCTGCGGGGGGCGCTGAGGAAGTTCCGGGACGTTCCGGCCAAGTGGCGCGCCAGCCGGACCGACGCCGTGGTTTGGCTGGTCGCCATGGCAGCCACGGCTCTGATCAGTGTCGAGTTGGGCCTCCTGGTTGGAATCGTCTTTTCCATGCTGTGCGTCATCTGTCAGACCCAGAACCCTAAGGTGAGTGAAAACCAAATTAAGATTGATTAAAGTCGGATCGAAGGGATTTCGAGGCATTCACTGAAAATTCGGACATCAGGATAAATTAGAGCAAAGCTTTCAGAAGAAACTGTTTGACATCAAGCTACTATCTCATCTAATGTTCAACCGATATGGGTTTTTGAAGGCTGATATCCATGCTATTATTTTTAGGCTGAAGTCTCCGGTAGCTAATATTTTGTGTCAATTTTTAGTATCTTGAAAATAGTACAAACATTTTTTGACAAAGGTCAGATTTTCATGACCAAAAATATAAGGATTCAGTGTTTCCACCCCTAAAACACTAAAAGTCTCCACTGAAACCAGACTGATGACATTTTTTCATGTTTAGCAGCAGTACCGAATCAATGCATTACTGCCTTTAAATTAAGAATTAATTACAAAAATCATAATTTAACAATTAATCAATAAGAAAAATGTGCAAAGAATACAAAATATCATTGCATCTTTTACAGACTGTTTTATGCAGCTGTGGTCAGGAAGGAACCTCCATCATATCAGCAGGGGAAGAAATTGACTGGCTGATATCTGATATGTAATAAAAGTGTCTGCCCCATATATCTCCAAACCAATGTGTCAATCTATTCCTAATCTCGTCTAATCTCATGTCAGGTGTCTCTCCTGGGCCGGGCCGGTGACACCGAGCTTTACGAGGACATGGAGGAGTACAAGAACCTCACGGCACCTCCTCGAGTCCAGGTCTTCCGCTTCCAGGCGCCTCTGTACTACGCCAACAAGGACTCCTTCCTCAAATCCCTCTACAAAGCTGTTGGGGTGGAGCCTTTCCTGGAGCTGACCCACAGGGAAGGCGGAGAAGAAGGCCAAAGACATGGCCGCCAAGATGGCCGAGGCTGGAGCGGACAAAACAACGGAGAAGTCAGTATGGGACTCGTCCAAAGACAACTGGACTTCCACACGATAGTTCTAGACTGCTCCGCCATTCCTTCATAGACTCCACAGGCATGGCCACCTTCAAAGGGCTGGTCAAGGACTATAAGGAAGTGGGGGTGAGCGTGGTCCTCGCCGGCTGCAACACCTCGGTCATCGACACCCTGAGAGGAGAGCCTTCTTTGGGAAGAACGACAGAGACATGGGCAGCTTGTCGTTTTACACGGTTCACGCTGCAGTTCTCCATGCAAACAGCAGGGCGGCGGCGGCGGTGAGCGCACGTCCGATGACTCTGTGGTGTAGAGGCGCTGGAAGGAGGAGGAGGAGGTAGAAGAAGAAGATGGAAAAAATTGGCTGAATTTCAATTGCTGAATCCAAATGTCCAGACTCCAGACTCTCAGACTGAGCTCGCAGACTAAAGGTTTTACGTAGACTGATGTGAAGTGTTCAGCGTGAACCGTGAGTTTGCAAGGGTGCAGGGTGGCGAGGTGCTAAACGAGGTGCTAATGGGATCTGTGTCACCTGGTGGCTTTTATATCATCATATCTGTAGTGCAATGAATTGTGGGAAATCTTACTAGTAAAGTCTGCAGGTAAGGCAGGCAAGGCAAGGCAGCTTTATTTGTATAACACATTTCATACACTGAGGCAATTCAAAGTGCTTTACAGAGTAATAAAAAATACAGTAAAGGTAAAAAAAATACAGTTAAAAAGTGAAAAGTACAGACAAGAGATCCACAAGATAAAAGAGTTAAAAGTAAACTAGTGCAGTTCAAATCAAGTAAAATAGAAAGATAAAAGAACACAACAAATAATCCCACTTTTAGATGCACATTGTGAGTGAACCCATATGTTTTTCTTTAATTTCCTTTTCCCCTGTCCTTCCTAATTCTACTCTTGATCTGATATTTACGTCAGATCTCACTGCCTAAGACAGACGAGAATCATAGATTCTCCTCTTGGTCCACAGATGGATGAGAATCATGGATGAGGTAGCATAGAGCCCCCCTAGAAGTCCACATGAAAGCCCCTTACGGACTCGATGAATTTTGGCAAGGGACAAGCCTGAACCCCTCCTGGACTTCATGGGAGCGTGCCGCAAAGTCCTCAAGTCCAGGGAAGTCTTTTGGATTCAGCAAATGTCCGGACTTCCCTGGACTTGCGGACTTTGCGGCGTGCCCCCATCCAAAAGTCCTGAGTTATCCTGGACTTGTGGACTTTGTTGTTTGTGTTTCACGGCCTCACGGACTTTGAGGCGCGATTCCCGCTGAGTCCACGAAGGTTTAGGGCTTTCTCACTGCAAAATCAGCAAGTGCTTAAGGCAGTGATTCTCAACCTTTTTCATATCAAGGACCCCTAATTTAGTCCACATTAGGGCCACGGACCCCACTTGATGAGATTTTGTCTCTTGGACCCAAATCTGAGAATATTTTTATTGTTAGAAATGATTTTGTCCAGAATTCCATGACTCTGTATTGTAGGCAGAGAGATAACAGAGAAACTATGATCATAAGTGTCATTCTTCTACATTCTCTAATTGTGTTAACTTCTGATAAATGAAATAATGCTGAAGTTTAACAATTCTGGAACCCTCTCAAGGACCCCTGGTGGTCCCCGGACCCCACGTTGAGAACCACTGGCTTAAGGGCTCTGATGTGAACTCGTGGTGCCTTCCATGCCAGCTTTAAGTGAGTCTGCAAACCTGCAGACTTTTCAAAGGGAACTGCCCATAATTCATAGCATCAATGCAAGCAATCAATAAATTACTATATATGACTATATATATGAAAAAAATACTAGGGAAGCATCCAAGAAATGTAAACACAACAAACATACCTGGTATTAGCAAGAAAATTTTGTTTTATTGCACTTGTGTGTACAGTTGTTTGTATCTTCAGACAAACATGTTTTGCATCCGATTTCCAAATCTGTTTTCATCCGATTGATGAAGAAAGTCAAGTTTTCCACAAGAGACAGTCGCGTCGCTGTATCCAAGGCAACGTGTGATGTCATAAAGCCTGTCTCGCTTCCCCTTTTCGTATCACTTCAAGCCCTCACACACCGCCTCACGCTCACACACTACGCTGGACACACCGGTGATGTCGTCCAAAACTCCTTGAGTCTGGAGTCTAGATGTTGGGATTCAGCCAGTATCACCAGTATTTCCCGGGCTTTCAACTCTGACCTCGACCATTAGCTGAACAAATGGACCTTACATCACTTTTTAAGAGGCGGCTTAAAACCCTTTCCTGACACAAGCATGTGGCGAGGCGTCTCGTCTACACGCCAGGAAGACAACTTCAGCTGACTCGAGAGGCTCGTCAGCTTCTTCAGTCCGGGTCTGGAACTGAGCGTCGGAGGTTTTGAAGTTCTCCGGTCACCCAAAGGAAACAGACTTGTGACCTGTCCTCCTCGTATAGAAAGTGAAGCTTTTACACAAATCCAAGATCTCTTCTCAGGTGCTGAACCATAACAAGTCGACATAAAAAAACAAGAGTGTCTTCTCACTGTTTTGGTGCTCCCAAAATGTATTTCGTTTTAAAGTTTATTGAATAAACTGATGACAGTGTGGTGCCAGTGTGTTTGGTTGAAATGTTTCATTTTCACAGTCATTATGTGACGAGCGAAACAGTGAATCTGGTGAATCACTGTGTTTTCCTTTTGTGTTTCGTCCTGCTGGGGCCAAATGGGACATCATTAAAATAATAAGTTTCAAGTCCAGGAGTAGGCTAATGTTTTATCTGTGTAATCATTCAAAAAGGATATTTTTATTCTCACATTAACATATTTGCATCAAAAAGAAATGCCCTGGTGAGATGGCCTTGTAATAGCCATTTCTGTTTGTGAATGTCGAGGGATTATCATTTTATATTTTCATACACTCATTTGATTTGTCAGACATTTTTTCCATATATTACTTTGACTTGGAATCATGATAGTGATTAACAGAGAAGGAGTAAATATTTTAGGGGAAATAAACCCATGACTCTCATTTGTGATATAATGTTGACATTCAACATCAAAACACTGCCTTAACTGATACTTGAATGACACCGATATGTTTTTATTGAGCTTGTGTCTGTGACGGTGTTGTTGAGTTAACAGACTGACAACTGATTACTCTGTGAAGGGAATATCCACTAACTATAGATGTTACATTTATTTTTCCCCATGAAGGGAGATTAACAAGTAGCACATCATGAATTAACACTTACTGACGATGGTTATTTCCTTCAGTAATTAACTAGAGAGTCCTTTATAAACCCAACAAACATCTATGTGCTGGTGCATAGGAGATAAAAGGGGTCAAAGTCTGTCAAGGCATTATTTTGAATATATTATTTAACAAAACAAAAATCACCATAAACTCATCATCTATTCAACAGCTCGGTGTGTAGGACTTTCTTTTCTCTGTAAGACTTTGGAAGCAAGCAAAGTCTTTGCACGGTTCGTCATGTTGAAAGATCACACAACATAATTTACTTTCTCATGGCTGTTATTATGATCCACTTCTCTCCTCCACTTTGAATCTTACTGTACTTGATACTGTTGTTACTGTTGTCCTGCCTTGTACTATTTTTTTGGTAAAGGGACCTGCGTTTTTTTGTAACTGTTTTTACAGTATTTTAGAGATGATTTCTATAATATTGTTTTTTGATAAATCAACCTAATAAATGAATGGATGATTCAATGGATTATTGTTGTATTTGGAATTATTTTAGTTGGTTGAATTTAGGTCAGGGCTATTCTATTCTATTCTTTTCTATTCTGGTGGGGTGTCTTGGCATCTGAAGACAGCTCAGAGCAGCTTGACAGTGTTAATTGTCAACATCAGAAATTGGCTTTTATAGATTTTAAATTAAGTTCAGCACCTTTTGTTAATTGTAAGTAAATCTTCATTTATATAGCATATTAATAGGTCATTAAAAGTCATGCACACAACACACCTACCACAGCAAAAGGGGCAACAACCACATGAAAAGAAACTTGACAGAGACATGACAGACAAAAACATCAACAGAAAGTTAACATACACTGTCAAAAAAAGGTACAGAGTGGCACCTCTTTACCTTTTTTTCTGAGTGTAAAAGATGAGTTCTGAGATGTTTAAAACACACAGTAGCAGAGGTGGCGGCAGTACACAAATTCCTTACTGAGGTAAAAGTGCAAATACTCGTCTAAAAATATACTCTGGTAGAAGTTGAAGTACCGTTTCAAATCCTTTACTCAAGTCAAAGTATAAAAGTACATGGTCTTAAATTTACTTAAAGTATAAAAGTAAAAGTCGTTCTCCAAAATTCTAATGTACTAAACTGGTTTTCTGTTGTCGTTCCTCTGAATCCCAGATGAGAAAGAGTCTGCAGCTCAGATCACAAACGTTAATTCTAGCAGCTGAATTCACTTTAACGTTAATTCTCTCTCTCTTCTCTCTTCTTCCTGTTGCTTCTCTCTCTCTCTCTCCCTTTCCTTCCTTTTTGGTGTCACTTTGCTGAACAAGCAGCTGATCACATCTGGCTCTTAATCAGCTGCTTCCGGGGATGGAAGCTGTCTGATGCGGAAAATAAAAAAAAATGTTGAAAATCAGTTGATTTCCCGAGAGAAAACAAGTCTGTTTTGAAAATGTAGTGAGTAGAAAGTACAGATTTTTCTTTTGAAATGGAGTGAGTAAAAGTGAAAAGTCTTCAGTGAAAGAAAAACTTGAGTAAAGTACAGATACTTGAAAATCCTACTTAAGTACAGTAATGACGTATTTTTACTTTGTTACATCCCACCTCTGCACAGTAGCTGTAACCAGGCCAGGAAACTAAATTGGCTGCTTCTTCCTAAAGTTCACTAGTCACTTAATAAACTGTTCTACCAGTCAACTCCATGTTTAAATCAAACATTATCTCCAGCTGTGTGCCAAAGTGTCTGTTAGAGTCGACAACATCAGCAGTTTCAGCAGGAAACGCTGTGTCAGACACCAGACACCCTTACACACAAAATATTCATTATAGGCCATGAGGTGATACACTGATCCTATATTATTTGCCAACATAATTACCATATTTTCAAAGCCAATGGGAAAATAATCGTTTGTTGTAGGGGCAAAGTCATTCTGGATGTCAGCACTTCCATCAGTGAGGAAATGCAGAAGGTAAGACGTTAACTTTGACCCCAAAAAGCCTGAATTACCTGATATCCACAGGGAGGGTGGGGGGGGGACAATAAATATTTTCTGACTGATTGATTGTATATTGGACTGATGTGAGATTTAATCACTATGACAAATCAGGAAAGGTGTTAATGTTAGATTTCACATTCTGTTCTCTTGTAGGTTACACTTTATGGACCAATGTTGATACTCAACTTCCTATCAAGTGATTATGATGTCATTAAGATGTCTGCTGAGTTTCATGTGATATTCGTAACTGTGTGAAAAGTCTATAGATATTCAATGTCTGGGCTAGAGTTAATCTTAGGGTTGGGTTTAGGTTTAAAAATGGCATCAGGTTTGGGTTACAGAGTCTGTGCAGATGCATCAAACAGGCAGCTGGCACTTTGTTGAACATCTACTTTTTGTCACCTGATAGTTTTTTTTTTATTCTTCATTTCTTATTGTTTTAACCTTTATTTAAGGTAAATCTCACTGAGATTCTCTTTTGCAAGAGAGCGCAGCATGGAGGACAAACTGCACAGAAGAGTTGCTAACAAGAACATAAAAAGATAAAACACTTAGGTAAGCAAAGTCACATAACAATAATAAATACAATCAAGATGAACAGAATCAATCAAGTACATCATCAAGTACAACACTGTCCAATATAATTACTTTCTAGACCCTTTGTAATAGAAGATAATTAAATTAAATAGTTGAGTATCAACACTGGACTATCCAAATAAAGTGTTACCTATTACCTGTTACCTAAATCAGATAGAACCTTATAATTCCAAGGTCACGATTTTCCTCCAATATCCGAACACACACACACACACACACACACACACACACGTGTCAGACCCTGTGCACTGGAGTATATTTTAGGGCCCATCTTCTACTTATTAACTCTGCTAATGTGCTGAGAGCGGACGGTTTGTCAATGTTTAAATAAAGTTAAATATATAAAGAGGAGAAGCTTCCTTTCATCACTGCAGTGAAACTGAATGAAAGTGACTGAGGCTCAGATGATATACAGCATGTTTGGGTTCCAATACTGACCGAATCTGATGCACCAGACATGCTGAAAGATGTGTAGTGTAGAACTTAATAAGACTTTTAAATTTATATTAGACATTGTTTTAGTCCGCTTTGGTGCTAGATGTGTGGCATTATGGGACGATACAATGATCATCAGAAAGTTGGATTGGAAAGTGGACTTAGTATATTTTTCTGTTACTGACACCTTTAGCTCAGTGGTTCTCAACCTTTCCGGCTCATGACCCCTTGAAACGAAGCGATGTCTACTCGCAATCCCGGTCACAAGCATATAGAGTTTAAACCAACGAATGACTTTCCCTTTTCAGGTTGTTTCATTTGATTCATTATCAGAGGAGGCAGAGAGGCTAAAAACAATTCAGTATTTTACAAGAAAAAAAAGTAAAAAATTAAGAAAAAACAGACATGATAAAACATTTGTATAGTAGAAATATGTTTTTTTCCTATTCCATAAATCACCCCGCGACCCCCCCAAAATGATCTTGCGACCCACTGGGGGGTCCCGACCCCCAGGTTGAGAACCACTGCTTTAGCTGAACTGTCCTGATACGACACACACCCACCTGCTACCCAAAGCAAGTTAAAAGCACATCACAGTCCCATAAGGTTTTGTGATATGAGCACAAACGCTGGAAAGCAGATTACGTGTGTGAAGATCACGCTCCTGCACCACAAACTGAATCATGTGACAATATTTACACCATGAGCCACAAAGAGGGAATTTAATGCTGCAGCTCTGTCTTTATTAAAAACCTTAAAGACAGAGTTAGTGTCTGTCATTATTTAGACTGGAATTTATAACCTCTCCTCTCCTTTCCTCTCTTCCTCTCCTCCTCTTGTCTCCTCTCCTCTCTTCTCCTTGTCTCCTCTCCTCTCCTTTCCTCTCTTCCTCTCCTCCTCTTGTCTCCTCTCCTCTCTTCTCCTTGTCTCCTCTCCTTTTCCCTCTTCCTCTCCTCTCTGTCTCCTCTCCTTTCCTCTTTTCCTCTCCTCTCTTCTCCTTGTCTCCTCTCCTCCTCTCCTTGTCTCCTCTCCTTGTCTCCTCTCCTCTCCTTGTCTCGTCTCCTCTCCTCTCTCCTCTCCTCGTCTCCTCCTCTCCTCTCCTTGTCTCCCCTCCTCTCTCCTCTCGTCTCCTCTCCTTTCCTCTCTTCCTCTCCTCCTCTTGTCTCCTCTCCTCCTCTCGTCTCCTCTCCTCTCTCCTCTCCTTGTCTCGTCTCCTCTCCTCCCCAGTCTCCTCTCCTTGTCTCCTCTCCTCTCCTCTCCTCCACAGACACACAAACTGCTCTCCAATTATAGTAGTGGAATTCTTCTGCTGCTAACGAGGCTTCAATCTAGAATATTTATCGGTCCAATGAACTCAAGTAAGACTAGCACAATCGTTTTAGGGTGCAAGAGTAGAGTAACTGATTACTTTTCTTAGGGAGTAATACTTTTTTCCAGTAATGACGACACCAGTGAGCACACAGTATGTCCTTGAGCGTGCTGAGTCAGCAGGATGCCTCCATGTCAAGTCAAGTCAATTTTATTTGTGTAGCACATTTCATACACAGGTAAGTTCAATGTGCTTCACATAAAAAGGCAAAATAGTGACAATAAACAGATAAGGTGATAGAATACACACATATGTAAAATAACCTTTCAGCCACACATACAACGCACACACACATACGTAAAATACATACATACTACAGCAGACGCACACACACACACTAACTACCAAAAGCCTGAGAGAAAAGCAATGTTTTAAGACTGTTTTTAAAAGAGGATGCAGTTGTAGCAGATCTCAGGTCAGCAGGTGGTTTGTTCCAGAGAACAGCACCATAGTGACTAAATGCACCTTCACCTGATTTAGATTTAACTCTAGGTACATTTAGGAGACACATGCCTGATGACCTGAGGGATCTAATTGGTTTATAGCCAGTAAGCAGGTCAGAAATGTATTTAGGAGCCATGTGACTTTCTGTAACCCAAGTCAATCACTGACTGAGCAGACCAGACGCTCAGCACAGGGAATTAATGAGTGCTTCAATCGGACAACAAACATTTTTCCTGATTTCCCGTGTTGACGAGTCACACTCCCAGAGAAAGTCAAGTGAATAACTCAATGTTACGATTATTTTCATTGTTGATTAATCTGTCGATTATTTTCTCGATTACAGTAATCGATTAGTTGTTTGGTCTATAAAATGTCAGAAAATGGTGAAAAATGTCGATCAGTGTTTTCCAAAGCCTACTGTTATCTACTGTTATAGACGAGTAAAGAAACCTGTAAATATTCACATATAAGAAGCTGGAATCAGAGAATTTTGACTAATTTTTCTTAAAAAATTACTCAAACCGATTAATCGACTATCAAAATAGTTGGCGATAAATGTAATAGTTGACGACTAATCGATTAATCGTTGCAGCTCTACTCACAACCCTCTCATTATTTTTTTAGAGGAAATCAACACTAAATCACAAGGAGGAGGCAGGATTTTCTTCCTTCAAATTGCATTGCATTACTTATGGTAGTGTGTGACAGTGTGTGTGTCTGCAGAGACACTTTTTCTAAAGTCCACTTTTTTGTTCCTAGTCTCTCTCTCAGACATCAGGCTGGACCTACTGCATAATTCCACAATACTAATAATTCCCCAAAAACTTCAAATTAAATCACATTCATTTTCTATCGTTTTCCATACTCCCCAGACCTGTGTAGGAATGTTGATTATGGCTCTGAATATGTCCAGCATTTTGTTGCCATTCTATCATCGTGCAAGTCTCAATATTACACTGAAATATCTGGTTGTGCCTTTTGGTAGGTCCAAAAAGTTTGTTGTGCCATATGCATAACAGAGTATGAGGAGGAAAGTGTTATTCATTAGAAAAATCCCATTCATTACTCCACTGACAAATACAGAATAATTTCTCATGGAAAAATGAACTAATACCAGATCATTCCTTCCTGAATAGAAGAGGTTGTAATCTGTAACCTAGAATAAAGTTCTTTGCAATAAAATGTTATAAAAACTCAATTTCCTCTTCAGCAACCAGCATGTAATTACTATCAATTAAGTAATTATGTTTTTACAAGGCAATAGTATTCCTGACATGTTTGATTCAACACTTTCTGTATTTAATTTTATATCAAATTCCCTAAAGTCAGATGCCTCTCACTAAGCTTTGAACACACCAGAGGGTAATATGACGATTTTCCAGCCCATTATTTAAAAAAATAAAAAATCCAAATATAGACAGAATCAAAGAAAGTACTTTTGAGTTATCAAAACACAAAGGCTCCGTAACCCAATTTCTTTTACAGCATTCTTTATTCATTCAAAATGTTGAAAAATATATTTTTACAGGAGGCACTGAAATCAATATAATACACCTTATAAGTCAGTGCCAGCATTCAAAAACAGCGGTTCACCGTGCTTTGAAACCTTTTTACCATACACACAATATGAAAGACAAACACTAACAAGCAAACAGGATAAAAACAATCATGAGAGGTCATTTAAAATAAATCAACCAAATGATGGAAATCAAAAGGCCATGTTCAGAAATCAGAAGTAAAACACACAAAGGCAAAATACAGACAGTTCTCTCAGCACTTGTACAGTACGTTTCCCAGCTGTGCGATCTGCAGCATCAGTGCTCACAGCCTGAATTAATGCATTGCTCACACTATTCAAAAACATGATAATAATTAAAAAAAAACATTTAATATTTAAAAAAATACAGTTAATGATACTGGCCTTGTGGTGTGACAGTAAGGATGATAGTTTGATACCGGTCGTTTTTTGTTTCTTCATGAACAAACACAAACTGAATCTATTTCATTTCCCCAACAGTGGAAACAGATTGTAACAGCAGGTTTTTGATCTGTACGCTCAAACACACAAAGAAAATAAGGCAAACGAAGTGCAGACATGATTGAGTTTATATAAAAAAAAACAAAAACACATACGATAAAAGATGGAACTGAACCCGTCCCAAAGTGTACTGTGAAAAACACCTGTTAAAGTACTTGAAACCCTTTACAGAGAGGCTTTATTTCAGCATATTAACATCATGTTAATATATGTAACCATGTCAAATACACAATAATACCAAGCTAGTACAACCTGTTGCTTCTTATCCACAACTGTGTTACAGTTTTATCACATTTAGTGCCATAGTATTATTGTGTCCTTATGGTACTTTTCCATAAGTTAAAGCTCCACTAGGCAAATTCACACGTTGGCGCCCCAAGTGGCAGCGAGAGGTAACTGTTTGAATTTTGAGGACTTCACTACCCAGAGATCCTGTAACATGATGTCAGTAAACCGAGCTACATTTTGTCTTCTTGGTGTCTGGTGGAGGTGAAGAGGGTCAGCGAGTCCAGCTTTCTCCAGACGCAGCGCTCACTTAAGAAACTTAAGAGCAAAATCCAAAAAAGTGTCTCCTAAACACTTGTGGATTTTGCTCTTAAAGGTCCCATATTTTACACTTCCCAGAGTTTTATTTTGTGTCTTGAGGTCCATTTAAAGCTGTGTGTGTGGTGTCATGTACCAAAAACACTCTCAATCCATTTTTACACGTTCATTTTCCAGCATCTCTCTGAACCTTACCAAGAACAGGCTGTTTCTGTCGCCGTGTCTTTAAGGCTCATTAATATTAACGACCCCTCTGTTCCGATTGGCTAACCGTTTCAAGAGTGAAACGTGAGATGCCGCGGCCCGGCAGCTACAGGTAGGGAAAACTCTCCGGTAATAAACAATGACAACCGCTCAACCGCTTTGAAAAAAACACTTTGTTAGTCTATTATTTCTTACAAAAATGATAATGAGCGAACCTTTGTGACGCCACAAAGTTACAGAAGTCCAAACGGCTCGTTTAGAGGCTCGCTTTTCTAATATGGATTGTGTGGATTTAGTTGGCGACCGTGTGTTTTGATACTTTCACCATGTTTAGATAGACCATCCAACTCCTTTATCATCACAGAGGCAAGGGGAGTCCTGCTTTACACCATATGGGACCTTTAAATTTCGATTTGTCACTTCTTGTGTGCAGATAAGATTTCCCATACTGAAGACATCCCAGTAATAAGAATTAGAGGAAATATGGTGAATCTACATCTCAGTTAGTGTGGATGGGACTTGATGAGACAGGTGTATTTTCACAGAAACATCTTGCCTAGTGCAGCTTTAACACGCTGTAAAGGGTCATCAAAGTACTTTTTCCATACTTGTCAGGAGATTTGTTCCAGACTCAGAGCATAACAGAGAAAATGCCACAAAACCTTTCAAGTATTGTAGAGAACAGAATACACAGCGGCCTATAGGGTTACTACATATTTTCTGTTTTTCAGTTCTGCACTTTATTACCTACTGCAGATTGATCATTCATTGTTTTACACCTTTAACTATTGGTTTCAAATGTACCAATAATTAGAGGCATAGCGATGGGCAATTCACAGTGCGGTGGTGAATTTACAGTTGTTGTTTTTTTAAACTTTTTTTTTGTTTTCCATAGTGGACCTTGACATTTCATACTTTCTACACTTGTGTAGAAACCCTTGGATAAAACAAAAATACTAAAAAAAATAATTGTTCACACAGGCTATTTAGTTTCATTGGAAAGATCCTGCTGGAAACTTGCTTCTACTTACCCTCCAGCTGAATCCAGAGCCACTGCTCCGGGAGGGATGTGTTCAGGAACACAGAAAAATCAGGGAAAGTAATTTCCAGTTAGAAATGAATGAGATTTTATGTCCAAATAACCCCTGAAGTCCTGACAAACAAGAAAATCCACGTCCCTGATTGATAGAAAAGGTTTGGCCAGGTTCCACTCTGGTCCAGTCTCTGCCACTTCTCTATTTGAGCTAAAAAAGAATTGACAGCAAATATGTAACATCGCCCTCCATAACACCAAAGTAGAGAGATTCAGATGCCCGGAAATCTAAAAATCAGCTGGCCTCGAATCCCCGGTCATGTAGCGACAGCCAGGAGTCGAACAAAACTGCAAAGCTCTGGCTGTTTCTACATGGAGGAACTGAAGCTCCTGCTCCATGGGCCGGTCCAAAGCTTGTGATCCATCTCAGAGTCTTGTATGCCGTATTTTCATGTCGTTAGGAGAACCGGTGCGGTCTGGTGACACCGGACCACAGTCTGTGAGGATTGAACCAGCCTCTTGGTGGCTCTGCTAGCTGCTAGCCAACAGCCACAGAGTGCTAGCCAGTCCAGGCACTGGTCTGCTAGCCTTTTGTGATAAAAAATGTTTGCATCTTAGCTCCTAGCCACTGTTAGCCAATAAGTACTGGTTGACAGACAAACCATGTAAAAGATCTAAGGATACTGGTCCTCAACAGCTGGTCAGAGGCTACCAGCGGCTCTGCAGTAACCAGTGACTAGGTGGTAACTAATAGCTAGCCAATACTGTGCTGTGATTACCTGTCACAGCTTGGCAGCTAATAGTCAGGATCCTCTGCTTGTTACTAGTTGCCTGATAATTAGGCAGCAGCTTCTAATCAGCAGCTAATTGGTAAGAAGCCTTTGAATGCCAGACATCAGCTGCATGGCAGCTTTCCCCAGCTGGAGAGTTGGTGTCTGCTAACCATTAGCTGCTTATCAGTCACCTAGCTGTTAGCCTACCGCTAGCCTTCACATAATACTTCTTTAATCAGTTTCAGTGTTTCAGAGTTTCAGTGCTAGCCTCTGCTGGTGTGGGCCGGGCAGGACTGGCTGTGTCTGAAGTGCATGATGTATACAGCGGTCTGGTGCCACCAATAAAACATTAAAACCACCAGCACATGCCATACCTGGTGGCTGGCGCCCAGGTAGTTCAGCTGGCCTAAGAGAGGAGAGGGAAACAGATTACATTACATTACATTACACTACATTACATTGTAACAGGAAAGCACATTCATTCATGCTGGCTGTCTGTCACCTGCAACGTTATCGATACAAAGTCTCACTGGATGTACTTTGAACCGCAATAATTAACCTGCGCTTCAGGTTTTGAGGATTTGGTTGCAATGAGTCGTAAAGAAATGTTTTTTAACATTATTATTTTGAACGAGTAGGCCTATTACTGAGAACGAGTATTCCAGTGTCTTTCGGATATCACAAAGAGTATACTAAGCCTGTAAAATGACAATTGGGCCGGCCGTACATACTGTCAGCTTTTATATCAAAATCTCCGACAAAAGAGTATTTCAGTAGGTTTAACAATCCAGAAAGCAGCAGGGATCAGGCTTGAACACACAGAGAGAGGAAGAGGAGAAAAAAGAGAACAGAAGAGAGAGAGAGAGAGAGACAGACAGACAGACAGACAGAGACAGGGTTCCTACACATTTTCAATTAAAAAATTCCATACTTTTTCAAGACCTTGATTTGTTTTGAAGATTTTGTCTGGTGTTCAATGTGATTTACGTAGATAGACATCTTGCCCCTGCTAACTAGGTCATATCACTGTATAGATGAAGATTGTTCTTCACAGAGACAAATATCAGAATATGTGAGATGATTGGCAGGGTTCCTACACGGTTTCCATTTTAAAATTCCATATTTTTCCCAGACCCTATGTTCTTGACTGGATTTGATTTTGGTGGGTATTTGATATAATGCATGCTGACAGCGGCTGGGTAATAAGAGCGTCCCTCTATCTGAACATTATTCTTCACATCAACAAACACTGTGGACTCAAAGTGTCTCTACAACAACATAAAAGCTAGAATTATGTGTGTATCAGACCTGAACCACAACATTTTCCATACTTTTCCAGACATTTTTTCAAATTCCCAAACTATTCAAGACCTGGAAATGATCAAATTCATTCTTAATACTTTTCCAGACTTTCCAGAACCCTGCAGAGAGAGAGAGAGAGAGAGAGAGAGAGAGAGAGAGAGAGACTCACCGGGGAAGTAGCGTTCAGGGACCTTGGTGACGTAGAACAGGAAGGCAGATCCAGCTATCAGGTACATCACCATCATACGAGGCAGGAACAGCTGCACACACACATCAACAGGGTTCACATGATGACACAGAACACAGTCAGTGGGAAAAAGTTGGCTCCGTTTTGTCGGTATAACCTGCTGTGAAAATTTTGCACTAAAACCACTACAATAACAATCATTTGTACGACATTTTTCTTACCAAAGTTGCAAAATACTATATATAGAGGTATAAAAAAAAAAAGTAAAGTAAGATAGTTTTCGAATATTCGACTAGTCACGCATGTCTAAACGTTTAAATAACAAATAACATGCCAGGGTCGCATTTAATTTTTTTTTCTTTTACACAGTGTATAGACACACAAATATGGTGCTGTAGGTTATGAAAACCTACAGTGTGAGTGGTAATCAGTATATGGTTCACACTGCCATCTGGTGGCCATTTATTTGCCCCATACACTAGAGCAGCCTGCCATGTACTGTACATCCCTAGTAAGATTACACGTTAGTAAAGACGGTAATTCCTAGTAAATCCTCAAATTAAAGCTACTATATACATTAAAATAATAATAAATAAACAGGATATATACATTATCAGCCTGTGTGTTCATGCCTAAGTCTCCTTGTTTGCCTAAAATTGGTTTTTCAATGATGTTGGGACGATTTGCAAAGCAAAACCTGCATCAGACCAGATCTGTTCAAAAACACAGTGAATATCAGCATTGCTTTTTTTACTGCAAATCGTCTGTGTTCTCCATCTGCTTCTTCAGCTCCTGTGGAGGCTTTACGCTGCTGGTTAGCCTCAGGTTAGACCAGTGGTTCTCAGCGTGGGGTCCGGGGACCACCAGGGGTCCTTGAGGGGGTTCCAGGGGTCCCCAGCAAATTGATGAATTGTTAAACTTCACCATTATTTCATTTAGAAGAACGTGAACACAATTACAGAGTGTAGAGGAATGACTGTTCTGATCATAGTTTCTCTGTTATCTCTCTACCTACAATACAGACAGTCATGGAATTCTGGACAAAATCCTATCTAACAATAATAATCTCAGATTTGGGTCAGAGAGACAAAATCTCATCAAATGGGGGCCCGTGGCTCTGATGTGGACTAAATTAGGGGTCCTTGATATGAAAAAGGTTGAGAATCACTGGGTTAGATGACATCATCAAGATGAGTGACAGGTGCTGGGGCGGGACCCTGACCGACTCAACTTCCACACCGCAGCTTTAGGACACGACACCCTGCTCATCGACTAACAACCGCCATATTATCTAGACCTGCTGGCCGGTGTCCTGACCTGGACGACGTCTGAGGTGAATCCCCCGTTCATCCAGACCCAGTGGCAGGCGGGGATCACGCTGCAGCCGGCCACGCAGCAGAAGATGGCCGTCCGCAGCCGGCGCCAGTCGTTGCTGAGGTAACGAGGGTGGACCTGAGCGCAGAAGACCGCCAGGATCAGGGACAGCACTGTCACCAGGTAGACCTGCCGCCAGAACTACAGCAAGGGGGAACAGACAGAGACAGAGTGGATATACAGAGGGAGGGAGGGAAGGAGGGGGGAGAGGAGGTGGGGCAGAGAAATAGAAAGAAAGAGATAAAATAAGAAAGTAAAGGAGAGAGACAGTCAGAGGAGGGTGGGAAGGAGATGAGGAGGAGAGAAGAGGAGGGAAAAGATTGTAAGGAGAAGGGAAGAAGGTGAGGGGAGGATGGAGAGGGGAGATAGCAAGAAGAGGAGAGGGGGAATAAAAAGATAAATAACAAAAATTAAATACAACTAAAAAAGGTTAAATTTTGTTTTTTTTGTTTCTGTTTCAGCCTAACAATCTGATTGGTCAAATAAGTATTCCAACAAACATGATAATTCCCATAAAGCCGAGTCTTGTGGTGAGCAGGGAACTAATTAACTATTTCTCGTTTTTTTTTTTCTCTTGGTTTTTTTTTCAATCTTACAAATGCACACAACTCTGACTCAAAGTTTTCAGGCAGTTCATGTGTCTCTTTGACAGCCATAATACCCTTGAAGGCCTTCTTTACTGTGAGTATGGCTGCGACTAACGATTATTTTCGTTAACAATTAACCTATCGATTATTTTCTCGATTAAGCATTTAGTCTATAAACTGAAAAAATAATGACAAATGCCCATCACAAGTTCCCAGAGCCCAAAGTGGACTGGAATCCACTTTGGGATACTGGAATCACTTTACCTTACATTTTGTTAAGAAACAAATATTTTTATTGCATCATAGGACACATATCTTTTTTTTTGTGAACATCCTTTTTAGTGAAAAACAAACAAGGACAGATTCAGACTCTCGCCAACACCCAGCAGGTAATCACAATGAGAGAAAAAAATCTACCTATCTAATCTACCTAATAAAAATAATCTACCTATCAACCTGATATCCAAGCATTCACATGGTTCAATTAGTTATGTGTTGTAAATGCACAGTGAATGAATAACTTGTTTTGAGGATATTCACGCTCTTGTGAGGATATTCACAATACTCCCGATTATGGAAATTCACCGAGATAAAATTATCTTGAGTGTTTTTATTGCGATAAAAGACAAAATCTTATATCCTCCCATCCCTAATGACCACTAGATGGCTCTACAAAATGTATAGAAGGAAGAAGAAAAAAATAAGAAAAAATGAGAGCAAAATAAGAACAAATTGATGTACAGACAGAAAACAGTAACAAAATATACTAGAGCTGCAACGATATGGTTCACACTGCCATCTGGTGGCTATTTAATTGCCCTGTACACTACATTAGAGTAGCTTAGAGGTGCAGGGGATTTCAGGTTCTCTCTCAATAGCCATAAATCATTAGAAAATCATTTTGGCCTGTCATGCACATCCCTAGTAAGATTATACGTTAGTAAAGATGGTATTGTTTCCTCGAATTGAAGCTGCAATAAACAGTACATTAAAATAATAATAAACAGGATATATACATTATCAGCCTGTGTGTTCATGCCTAAATCTCCCGGGTTGCCTAAAATTGTTTTTTTCAATGATGTTGGGACGTTTTGCAAAGCTAAACCTGCAGCAGACCAGATCTGTTCAAAAACATGGTGAACATCAGTAGAGCTGCAACGATTCATCTATTAATCGATTAGTTGTCAACTATTAAATTAATCGCCAACTATTTTGATAATCGATTAATCGGTTTGAGTAATTTTTTAAAGAAAAATAAGTCAAAATTCTCTGATTCCAGCTTCTTAAATGTGAATATTTTCTGGTTTCTTTCCTCCTCTATGACAGTAAACTGAATATATTTGGGTTGTGGACAAAACAAGACATTTGAGGACGTCATCTTGGGCTTTGGGAAACACTGATCCACATTTTTCACCGTTTTCTGACATTTTATAGACCAAACAACTAATCGATTAATCGAGAAAATAATCGACAGTTTAATCGTTAGTTGCAGCCCTAAAATATACCCCCATCTACAGCAACATAGGCACCAGACCACGATGTATTTTGTTCTGTGAGTATGGGTGTTTGGCTGAACACAGTGAAGAGACTCACAGTGTTGCAGTAGAAGGCGTAGAAGATCCCCGGGACGTAGCAGCCCAGGATGCCCACAGAGATTCCTGCGTAGTCGAGCGCCAGCCAGCGGCGGCAAGTCTTCTCCGACCGGTGGCAGGAGAACAGGTGATACCCCACCGAACACAGCATACACACCTGGGAGGAACACACACACACACACACACAAACACACAGAGCCGTTACACACTGGGACGTGATGTGAGACTCACTTTTTGTATTCACAACGTCAAACACAAATACGTTTTTCATGTTATTAAGAGCTTTTCTTTAATGTAGGGGAATATAAATTTCATCAAGTACATCTTTATTTTTTTGTAAGTGTAATGCATGAACTTAATGATTTATGGTAGGGCTGGGCGATAATTCAATATTATCGTTTATCGTCTTTCAGTGGAATCATATTGTGATGATATGAAGATATTTTAATATCGTGACACACATTTCTGCTGTCTGAATTGATGATGACAAGCAAATTTTACTTAAAAACTCTCATAAAATGAGGTATGGTAGGAATATTATTTGAATATTTCTGTTTTGTTTGATATCACACCTAACATTACCATTCGGTTCAATGAGATGAACATTAGTTTGATTATTTAACGTGATTTTGCATACATGAACCATATCGTGATATATATTGATATCGAGAAAAATCCTTATGATTATCATGATATTGATTTCAACCATATTCTCACAATTTCAAAATACTTCTGGTTGATTAGATTTTGTCTACAAAGTCAAAATCCACCTGGTGCAGTGAAACAGAGGCTGTTTGTGTTACTTAAAGTGTTACTTTAAGTTATTTTTGTACTTGGTACAAGTACCTTTGTACTTTGTACTTCTGATCTTGATGTTAATGTTAATCTGACTTCTAATGTTTCACCTCCTCCTCTACAACTGTCACCAGTACTACGCTGTCCCATGAGACAACGCTGTGAAAAGGAAGAATTAAATGGACAAATTATCAAAATACTATATTGATGAAAATATAATAGACGTTGTAGAACTAGAGGTGCACTAAAAATATTTCAAGGGCTCTTCACCAGTGTCATACACAAGAAAAACAACATGTTTTTAAATTGATATCCTGTGTAATTAATATAGAAATTTAAGAAAAGCATATTTTACTTTGACTTTCGAAGATTATTCAACTTTTTTAATTGTCTTAAATCATGACGTTACACCAGGGAATAAAGTCAAGACTCTACTGAGTGAAACTGAATAAATAAATAATAACTGACACATAATGCAATAACTTCTGATAACACATTATTACATTAATAATTACACTATTATTACACTACTTACATTATTTCACAAGGGGTGTAACCTATTTTCTTTTTACTGATGATGTCATGATAATGACTGATAATATAATAAACTAAGAACAAGAAGAAATGAATAACTCAAGTCAATACATTATTAGTCAATATTATTATTACTTCATCAGCTAAAAACATGTTAAACTCCCCTTTGAGGTTAAAAAAATAGTCTATTAATGTGATCATGTGATGTTATTTATGGTTTTATCATATTCTGATCCATTTTATCACAACACTTTATTACATTATCTGGCTGTCATTACACTATCAGGTGCTACACACCTAGCTACACAAAACACACACACACACAGATGTAACAAACAGAAGTTAAACACAGCTGCTGCATCGTACAGTGAGTCAGCCAATAACAGTCACTGGGCTACACAAACACGTCTATTTCATCTCTTTGTAACGCAGTATACCTCATCATCACAACAGCTAACCCTACACACAGCTTACACACCTGGGCAGGTAGAGACGAAGAGGCAAAGCACCTGTGGCAGGAAACGTAAACCTGCAGGAATCAGTTTGTGTTTGTGACGCCACACAAGGCTGAGAGAGGATGCTTCACATATACAGACCCTCATGATAAACTAGTAACTACACAATGAAGGCAAGACACACAAAAAAACACACACACACACTCTCCCAAGTGATGAAGACAACATTAATCATTATTTACGAAGCAAAAAACCACACACACTCTCTCCTATAGTACAGATAATGGGCTTAATCAACCGCAGTCGCTGCAACAAACTCACAAATTCTCAAACTTCCTTGTTCATTCCTTCTCTTCATTACGTGACACCCAAACAACACACTGCTTCATGGTGTCAGTGTAACACTGTACCTGCTGCATTTGTTCAGTTTGTTCAGTAATTCAGTTGCTAATGTACGGGTTGGTAGCTCAGCTGCTGTATTAGACATCGTTAGTTCGGATTCGCACTTTGGGACTAGGTCAGTTTCATATTTGATCGTGTTTTTTTTAATAAACTCAATCATGTCTGTACTTCATTTGCCTTATTTTCTTTGAGTGTTTGAACGCACAGAGCAAAAATCTTACGTTACAATCTATTTTCTCTTGCTGGAGTTGGGAAATGAAATACATCCGGTTTGGGTTTGGATTAATGTAGTGTTCCTTTGTTCCAGTGCGCTTTTTATTTGCCGCATGCATTTAGTTTATGTAGTGCCTGCCTGTACTGAGTGAGTTGATCACACTGTAAAAAAAACAACACCACTCTGGGACTTTGCCGTCCTGCTTTATACTAAATGCTTAAACCAGTTAACCTTGTGACCTTAAATCACGAGGTTAACTGGTAAAGAGGGTAACGCAGCTTTAGCACATGGGTGCAACATTTACCATTTGTATGTGACATGGACTTCATCCACAGAGATCCCATTCAGATTTTGAGACAGTATAGATGAGAACATGTTCCGCCATTTTTCATTCCGCGACCAAGAACCAAGGAAGAGCAGCGAAAGCATCTTCCCCCGAAAAGTCTTCAGTCCAGTTATTTGTTCTTCTTTTAATGCATTTACACCTTCGAATTTTTAAATAACAAAAGACATTTCAATGCTGCCATAGTCTATCGCCGCCATTGTTGTTTACATTTCGGCTACTTGGATCAGCCTAAAACCTGTGACTGGACCGTCCACTTTGGTGCTGGACCTGCCTTACTTCTTATCCAAAGTGTTATCGGTGTATAAAACTGTCATTTTTACAAAGGTGAATCAAATGAACTGGTCCTGAATTGATTCATTAGTAAGTAAGTAAGTAAACTTTATTTATAAAGTGCCTTTCGAAACCGGAGTTACAAGGTGCTGTACAATGAAAACATTAGCAATAGAAATAAAAAAGAAAGTTAGAAACAGAAAAGCAGAAAATAACAAAATAAAAATAGTAAAACTGCATAGAAGGCAAACACACATTACAAAACAAAGTGCTTACGGAACAAGTGAGTTTTTAAAAGTGTTGGAATGAAGGAATCAAGTAAGTTAAAAGAATCAGTCTTCACACCACACACACACATATAGACACACACACACACAGACACACACACACACTCCCAGATAAGTGTACCTGGAAGCAGAAGAGCCCTATAGCATAGATGACGTAGTCCTCCCTGTGCGCCCCAGAGGCCGGCAGCACCGAGGACACATCGTTGACTCCCAGAGAGAAGAAGAGCAGGAAGCCCAGCAGGTGGCTCCAGATGTTCACCGTCTCATTGGACAGGATGAAGATACTGCAGAGGAAGAGGAGGAAATACACACATAAACAAATCAGATCGGTAAAAAGCTGATCCGCACAACAGCAACGTTTCGCCGTGTCTTCTTCTTCGTCGACACCTGAGACATTTGACCTGGTCAGCTTAGTATCAGCTTTTCCACATAGAGTTTAGGGCTGCAACGATTATTTTCATTGTCGATTAATCTGTCGATTATTTTCTCGATTAATCGATTAGTTGTTTGGTCTATAAAACGTCAGAAAATGGTGAAAAATGTGGATCAGTGTTTCCCAAAGCCCAAGATGACGTCCTCAAATGTCTTGTTTTGTCCACAACCCAAAGATATTCAGTTTACTGTCATAGAGGAGTAAAGAAACCAGAAAATATTCACATTTAAGAAGCTGGAATCAGAGAATTGACTTATTTTTCTTAATTAATTTAATAATTGACAACTAATCGATTAATCGTTGCAGCTCTAATAGAGTTTAGATGCTGGTTGGTTCATCTTTGTCACCTCTGTAAGTGAAATATTTCCATATTTGGCTCCTGGCACCAGTTTGTCTTTATAAATAAAATGTAGGTCTATTATTAATGTTGTTACCTCTTGAGGCAGAGTTTGGAGGGCAGGTGCGCCCTGTAGCCGTCTGTGATGTAGGGGTTTTCTTTGAGGAAGAGGGGGATTTGTTCGTAGGTGTACAGCCGGATCCTCTGGGGAATCAGCACTGGCCAGTGCTGGTAGCTGCCCAGCTCCATGTAGTGAGCCGTCTTCAGCAGCTTCTGGGGCATCTTCAGCAGCATCTTGTCCTCCGCTGTGGTGCAAGGCAAGCTGCGGGGTTAAGGCTGTGTGGGGGGGAGGGGAAACACTGTTAGTGAGCAGCAGAGGTGAGACCAAGTCACCTTTGCTCGAGTCACAAGTCTCAAGTCAAGTTCCAAGTCTAAATGAACAGCAAGTCAAGTCAGAACAAATCAAGAGTCCAGTATCAATTTAATATCTTAAGGAAAACTAAATATCTAGGACTTTTCAATGCAATATGGTTTTAATAGGATAAAAACTTGGTAAGAGCATCATGAGTTTGATTTCTATAATTAGTTTCACCTTCAATAAATTCAGTCATTCCATACAAATTCAGAAAACAGAATTTAAATTCAGTCGTCTGCTGGAACAAATCTCATCACTTTCAATCTGAGTCATTTACACAAACACAAGATCTCAAGTCAAGACTTTAGAAACCTTTTTAAAGTCATCAAAGTACAAGTCAGAGTCGAGTCCCAAGTCACCAGAACCCAAGAAGAGTCGAGTCTCAAGTCTTCCCTTCATGCATCAAGTGAAGTCTCAAGAGATTCAAACTGTGACTGGAGTCTGACTTGACTCCATGTCATGTGACTTGAGTCCTGCCTCCTCTGGTAAGCAGCAATCGGTCCATTCAGCCCAATTAAGAATTCAGAATTTATTTATTAGCTATAGATGTTTTTAATCAGTATTATTAAATGTGATGAGTATATGAATGTGTGTGAATGAGAGTGTGTGTGCATTATTGTGACTGGTGGATTCAATTCAGTGTCATAAAAAAAATAACAACAAAATCCACTGGACTTAAAATGAAGAGTTAACAATGTTTCTGATGAAGTCTCTCAGATGAATGCAGTGGATTTTGTTTTTATTTTTTTTATTTTTTTGACATCTTACTACCTGGATGACTGACATGAATCTACACAGTCAATCCACAGTGCTTTGTGGCATGGTAAAAGGATAAAACTGCTCTCAAACAGACAGAGAAGGCACACAACAGCAGCCATAACAACAGAGGAAAACAATATTAGCATAAATGCATCATCAAGTTTTCTGTTTAAAATTGAAAGTACAACACAAAATCTGATGAATGGCTCGTTTTGGGGAAAGTACAACTCTTAATCATTATCTTTCAGGGCGTCAAGTGTCGATTAAACTCATTTCAGACGTTTAAATAAGTCTTTGAATGAAATGATGATGATATATTCTGTATGAGAAATGGGGCTTGTCGACTCATTCATCCTCAAGCTAGCGTTGAAAAGTCAACTTGGTTTACTGCTGCATTGCACCACGAAAACCACAACAACATGTGACGCTTCAGTGCAGCGGCTGTTATCTCTCTCTCTCTTGTCTTTAAATATAATGTTAATAATAGCAAACACACACAGACTTCATCGGCCTGTGTGTGTGTGTGTGTGTGTGACAGAGCGGTATCGGGGTCACATTACTTTTGTGAAGGCTAGACTGAAGCTAGCGCTAACGTTAACAGACGTTATTATGAAGCTAGCTGGTGACTTTATAGATATCACACAAGAAACGGGTTTTAAACGTACCATTTGTTGCAGATCGGCTATCGATGTGTTCGATTAGGTAGTTCGGCCATATCCGGACGGCTATCAACCGACGTAAAAACACCCCATGTTGATAAAATGAAGCAGAAACATTATCCCCGGCTGGCAGCTGGATCCCAGCCTCCGCTCCGCGTCCACACAAACCACCCGCCCCGGCTACACACCAACATCCGGGGACTTGCGGGGTACAGCTAGCTGACTGGCTAGCGATGCTTACAGCCTGTTAGCCTTATAATTATCATATATTAATTGATATTTACGTGTTGTTTATAGCGGGGACGTATAATAAGCAGAATTAAATAAGTGTTCATTCATGACGAGGCTGCCAAACACGCGAAAAAAACATATCTACATGCGCTTCCCTAACAAACTGAAAGTATATGATTTGTACGGGAGCCTGTGAGTTTGTACCCCGCTCGCTTTTCATTTCCTGGTTACTTTTTGTTTTATTCCGCGTTTTAGTTATTTTTTATCTCTATTTTTGTCATAGTGTTACAGTGTTTCTGCCGAACAAGCACCAAGCAGTGCGAGGTTCTCTTGATTGAATATGTTCATGATTATATATTGTACAATATTCATTTAGTTATTTGCCCTTGATTTAACTGGGCAAGTCAATTCAGAATTCACAATTCAAATTCTTATTTACAGTGACAATATCTTTCCTTTCTCAATGATAATATGTTTTCTTTCTCAGTATGATAGTCTCATCTTGTCAACATAATTGTTTTCAACATAATTTTTCCTCAAATGGTTCTGAATACATGTATACTATGTAACTAGTCAATAAAGTCACATGACAAATGCTTCAATCATGTTATAACACAAGCACAAACGTTTTCTTTCTTTCTTTTCTTTTTTTTTTACAATATTGCTGAACCACACAGAGGACAGGTCAAAAGTCAAGAGGGTAGATTTGGCAGTAGTTGCATGTAACTTGTTACTGGGAAAGACAACCGCATTTTATAAATAAAGAGGAATCTATTAAACTACTGTGTGTTTCTATTCTTCCCACCTGCCTGCAGTCCAACATTCCTGCTTCAGACTGCAGACCGAGAAGGAGAGAGTTAGAGATTGCAGAGAAAGAGAAACAGAGGCAATAACAACACCAGAATATAAAGACGTTTATTTACAATAACTGCTACAGTGAATTCAGACATTCATCTCTGTCTGCACTTGTCGATCATCTTTGGCCAAAAACAGGAATAAAGCTGTGGAAACTGTTGAGGTGACGCAATTCACCTGTGCAGTACATTCAACACAACACTTGGCTAATGTATGTTTCTAGTATAATGAATTTATTGAAGGACACAGGCAACTTTTCCTTATTTTAGGACAACTGTTGACTTCATAATCACATTTTCCTTTTGCTCTTTGGATAAATATGGATCTAAATAACCGCCTGACTCAGCGGTTTATCCTTTCCTTCTTTGAAAATATAATTTGCTGAGGATTAATTCAGCAGTCCTAGATCATCCAGAAACAGTTTTTAAGAGTCCTGTCTGTAAAGTTGACAATGATTCATATTGTTGTGAATTCAGAAGAGTAATGTTGATGTCAAAGGCACAAAGGAAGATTTACACAGCCGTGATAGTAAAAAAACAAAAAAAAAGTAGTGTGTTGAAATAAAACCAGTTGTCTTGTCCCTGAGCACACATATGAGAATTTGTGGAATGACCTTATGTTACATGTAACGATGTGTTAATAGTAACCTTTAAAGGAAAAATCCACACCTGCATCCTTTTACACTGTTATACATCAATTTGTGATGTTTAATGCATTTTGTGATGAAGTAAAATTGTCTTTTTTGGCGAACCTATTTTCCTCAACCTGCCTCTACTTCTTCTACTTCACTCAGTGATTTCCTACATTTCCCAGAATGCCTTTCGACAACCCGCAGAGAACGGGCCTGAACTTGCTGCATTCAGCTGTGGGTTTTACATGTAGGTGGAGAGAGCGATAGCGATAGCAAGAAAGCTAGTCAAGAAAAAGTGAGAGTTCCTCCTCTTACTCAAACCCCAGCCTGTCTCTCTGCTGCATTGCATTCTGGTCTCTCTCCTGCTCCTGTGGGTGGAGAAACTGGTCTCTCTTCCTCTTCTACAATGGATCTCTCCCTGTATGATTGTTGAACGTCTCTCGGTGCAAAATGGCGGCTCTAGAAAGAAGCCCTCGCTCTTTGATTCTGAGGGACTGACACCAAAACCTGACGTTTACCGCTGAGGTTTTACATCCTGAAACATTTTCTCATATCAAACTCCACTGGAGCTGCTGGAAACATCTGGAGGTGATGTCACCTCGTCTACGATTGGCCGGTTATCCACCAAGAAGAGAAACAACAACAAACTACTGAATGGAGACAGACATCGCTAACAGCTGTTTTTTTTTAACAGTGTTTTAGGGTGGATTTTTCCTTTAACATTAAGGCTGTTTTGAATTTTAGAATTGAAATAAATCAGAATAAAAATGTCCCCCCATGGGTTTTCTAAGACCCAGTTTCTGTTTTTCTAAATCATGCAAGGAAACAGCAGTTATTGTTATATTTACCACCTCAACTGACAACTTGTCTTTCTCTTAGACCGCCGAGTCCCACCGGTCTTTATGATGTTAACACGACTTTCACATGAGTCATTTTTCATCGCTCTCATATGTGTATTTGCTGTGGATCAGTGCAATTTCTCAGTCTGTGTTATTTCAACGCATCGTGTTCTGTAGCTCCATCACTCCCAGAGAAATGTACTGCTCATATCAGGTTTCATGTTGAGTCCTGATCTCTCTCTCTCTCTCTCTCTCTCTCTCTCTCTCTCTCTCTCTCTCTCTCTCTCTCTCTCTCTCTCTCTCTGAGTCTCCATGTTTGCAGTCTAGTGACTCTGGACTCTGGTGAAGTTGATGCAGCGGCCCTGTGGACGACGACAACAAAAGACAGACATCACAGTTAGATTTGGCTGTTCACAGCAGTAAAACCTCTTCTCAAGAATGGAGCTCATTCCATAAACCAGTGTTTCTCAACATGGGGTTCCGGGGACCACCAGGGGTCCTTGAGGGGGTTCCAGGGGGTCCCCAGCAAACTGATGAATTGTTAAACTTCACCATTATTCCATTTACAAGAAGTTAAGGCAATTACAGAATGAAGAAGAATGACTGTTTTAGTTTCTCTGTTATCTCTCTACCTACAATACAGATAGTCTTGGAATTCTGGACAAAATCATATCTAACAATAAAAATATTCTCAGATTTGGGTCTAAGAAACAAAATCTCATTAAATGGGGGTCCGTGGCCCTAATGTGGACTAAATTAGGGGCCCTTGACATGAAAAAGGTTGAGAATCACTGACATAAACTGCCATTTTCAGAGTCTTTAAATAGAATGAAGTAAAATGCAGCACAAGCAACAGCAGTTATCTGTTCAATTTGATTTCCATTTATCTCAGCAAGTGAAGTACTAGCGATCTCATGCCAATTTCATCTCCTAATTGGCCAACAGCATCATTCATAATTAAACAGAGCCTCTACAAATGATGCAGGCATCTCTTTGGCCAATCAGTGACAAGATGCTTCATCCCTCCAAATTTTCATCAAAATCAGCAATCTATCAATGTAAATTGTGGAGAAAAAAAAACAGATTAGAGGCCCCATATCAATTCGGAGCTGTATTTGATGACATATTGTGTAAATGATTCTGAAACACAGTGCGGTGTTGACATTTACAATAATTCTGAGCTGATTAGAATAATCAGCCTCAGAAAAGCTGTTCTGCCTTATCAAGCAGAACACACACACACACACACACACACACACATGCACACACACACTCTCCCTCTCTCTCTTTTTCTCTCCGTGTATCAAAATCAGAGGAATCCAAATCAGTGCAATGAGTGCAAAGCTGCCTAATAGTGTCAAGAAATAAAAAAGATTGAGATTGCCTCCAATTCACTTTGCAACACCAACTCCCCCAAAATGACTGTAGCAAAGTCTGTGTGTGAAGACTTTGTGTGAAGAGATTTGTCCGGTCAGAGCGGCTGCTGTCATGGAGTCAGGAAGCAGAGCAGAAGGTTTTCTGTCCCAGAAACTCAGATCAGACCAGAAAACAGTCCAGTTATTTTCAGTGCTGCAGCTGCAGTTTGTAGTTGGAGATGAAGGAGCTGTTTGTTTCCTCAGCGCTGTTTTAGAGAGCTTGTTTGTGTCACAACTTGATTCACATACATTTCTTATTGAATAAGACTTCCACTTGTTAAATAAATGAAGTACAGTGAGCCAGCTATTGCAAAATAAGCCCCAACAGGGTGATAATCCGGATAATCTGTATTACTACACAGCTTTGTTAAATATTCAGTTCTGACTGGCCAATGAAGGCTTTGTGAGCTCTGCTGTTTCTGTTGTTTCTGTTATTTCTGTTGTTTCTGTTGTTTGTTATTTCTGTTATTTCTGTTGTTTCTGCTGTTTCTGCTGTTTCTGTTATTTCTGTTATTTCTGTTGTTTCTGTTATTTCTGTTGTTTCTGCTGTTTCTGTTATTTCTGTTGTTTCTGTTGTTTCTGTTATTTCTGTTATTTCTGTTGTTTCTGTTGTTTCTGTTATTTCTGTTATTTCTGTTGTTTCTGTTATTTCTGTTATTTCTGTTGTTTCTGCTATTTCTGTTATTTCTGTTGTTTCTGTTGTTTCTGTTATTTCTGTTGTTTCTGTTGTTTCTGTTGTTTCTGCTGTTTCTGTTATTTCTAATCACATCACTCCGCAGTCAAGAAGTCCGGTCCATTTTGTAGATTTCTAATCAAATTAATTGGTGACACTTGGTGCCAAAAAGACCTTATACTCCTACTACTGCAGACAGTCCAGTTTTTTGCTGGAAGTTAGTAAATGAGAGGTTGTAATCAGATTATTTTAAATCAATATTTGGTGTCAAATGATGAATGTCTTTGGTCAGCAGCAGTGTAATAAGCAGGATAATGTGCAGTGAGCTTCCTGTCTGTGTGGTCGTCTTGACTGATTATTCTGCAGTAATGCCCGTCTCACTGTCAGTGATCAGTCATGTGACTCAGAGTTTGAGTGTTTTAAGGCAGTGATTCTCAACCTTTTTCACATCAAGGACCCCAAATGTAGTACATATTAGAGCCACGGACCCCCATTTGATGAGATTTTGTCTCTCGGACTCAAATCTGAGAATATTTTTATTGTCAGATACGATTTTGTCCAGAATCCCATGACGGAAGAGAGATAGCCTAACAGTAAAGCTATGAAACAGTCATTCTTCTACATTCTCTAATTGTGTTAACTTCTTGTAAATGAAATACTGGTGAAGTTTAACAATTCATCAATTTGCCGGGGACCCCCTGGAACCCCCTCAAGGACCCCTGGTGGCCCCCGGACCCCACGTTGAGAACCACTGTTTTAAGGAACCGCAGACCGTCTCACCTTGTCCTGCTGAGTCGGCCTCATGATCGCCACTCTGTCGTACTGCCGCCTCAGAACGGCCAGCAGAGCATCAAAACGCCCCTGAAGGTCAAATCAAGTCAAGTCAGATTTAGTTCTAAAAACACTTTTAACAAACAGGTTTGTAAACTCTGCAAAATGCACATTCTGTGCAAGAAAATGCATTCTTTTGAACTGGATAACAGACAAAGTTCCATCTAAAACATATTGGCATAAGGTCAGACTTGAGTATGTATCACTGGACTATTTGACATGCATGTTACATTGCAAAGACAATGTATTTCGTAGAACTTGGGAGCCTTTTATGTCATATATTGGTTTAGATATCTCTGCTATTCTTATAAGAGGGTTTATGTAGTATGGACCTGTGTGATATCTACGGAAGAGGATTAGGGCCACCAAAAAAAAAAGTTGTCAGGTGAAAAAAAAAAAAAAAAGGTTTTGTCAGGTGAAAAAAAAAGAAAAAAAAAAGTCAGGTGAAAAAAAATTCTGAGTTTAAAGTCAGAATTCTGAGAATAAAGTCAGAATTCTGACTGAATTCTTTTTTCTCAGAATTCTGACTTTAAACTCAGAATTCTGAGATTAAAGTCAGAATTCTGACTTTAAAGTCAGAACTCAAATACATTTTTCACATGTGGCCCTAATCCTCTTGCGTAGATACCTGCTATTTCGCTATTTGTTATTTTTATTTTTTATTTTATGTAACTCCTGAGTCACTTGCCTGGTTGAATGTGTGAGTCTGTGAGCCGAGATGCTCTGTTTTTTTTTTTGTACCTTTTTTAATTGTTGTTTTTGTTGATGTGTGTTGCTTCAACGCAATCATAATGTTTTCTGAATCAAAAATCAATAAACACATATATATATATTAAAAAAAAAAAACAGGTTTGTTGCTAAGTGCTTTACAGAAAACAGAAGATATAAAGACAGATGAAAGAAAGATAGACAAGAATATCCCAGGATGAAGCTTGTGCAAACGTGTGTGTGTGTCTGAGTGTGTGTGTGTGTGTGTGTGTGTGTGTGAAGGGACAGCAGTGACAGAGAAAAGTTAAGACTCAAACAAAGCAGTTAAAATATGGTTAAAAGTAGCTTAGGATCATAGTTTAAAGTGAACCTGTACAACCCAACGTCTTAATAATGTCTTTATAATTTAATCTTTTTAATTCACTTCCTCCTTATCCCTCTGGGCTCTGAAGAACTGTTTGATGTATTTCTATTAAATTACTAAAAGAAGAAGAGAATTTACAGAGCAAGACTTAAAACTTGGTGTGATTAACAAATTCTTTTTAGTTGTTTTCTACCATATTTGCATTTGCTGCTTGATAAATTGCCCTATAGCTTTTGCTCAATAAACAGGTTAACCATTGCTTAGTCCAAAAATATTACCTGTGTTTTAATTTCATTTTATGCTGCCACCCTCTTCAAAAAAACAATTTAATTACAAACAATTGTAATTAAATTTTAATTATTAAAAAACAATTTTAAAAGTAAAACACCAGTTGAATTCTAACAGTTTATTCTTCCAAATTCCTCCCATAGATTGTTCCTGACTGGATGGAAAAGGCTTTCCTACGGAGCCCCTAAAGTCCCGAAAGGTGATATTTTTTTTATTTTGTGCGCACAAGTTAATTATCTTGTGGGAACAAATTATTATCTTGTGCGCACAAGACAAAGAAATATCACCTTTCGGGACTTTAGGGGCTCCGTACTTTCCAAACAGCATTCATACTATATTTCTTTAAATTCTCCATTGAAACCGATTGAAACCAACCACATGAAATCCTTTTAGGAGGCATGAAATCTCCTTTAAAGCTGCACTAGGCAAGATGTTTATGTGAAAATCCCCCTGTCTCATCAGCCTAAATCACTAAGTGGAGCTGCAGCAGAGTAGAGAGTCCCATCCACACTAACTGAGACTGTGGATTAATTTTCCCAAATGAAACTCTGCTGTCAGGTTTGATGAATCCCACAGGACGTCCACCCTGCAGGCATATCATTAAGGGAAACATTATGTTGTGTCTCACCTTGATAGGAGTGTACCATTTGGACTGTGGTGGGGGGGTGCAGACCGGAGCGGGGCGGGGGGGCGGTCGGGGTAAGATGGGCTCCTCCACCTCCTCTGGCATGGTGACCACGGCGTTTTTGGCTTTCTCCAGCCGCGCCCCCTCCTCCGTCGAGCCCTTCTCCCCCCAGCGCACCTGCACAGGTAGAAAGGACAGGTATGACAGATATGACAGGTATGACAGATATGACACGTATGACAGATATGACAGGTATGACAGATATGACAGATGTGACAGAAGACATGGTGGTCTAGTGGTTAGAGACACTGAACTGTAACCAGAAGGTCGCAGGTTTGATTTCCACAGTAGACGATGTGAGCAACACTGAATCCCTTCCTGCTCAGTCACTAAATAAGTGGAAGTTTGCCTTTCTGTGTTTTAGTAAAAAAAAAAAAAAAAATACTATACATCATAGAGACACAAATTATTGTTGAGTTTTTCTCCAAAATGAGATACCCGCCATTTTGAAAAATTGGACCCCATCACTTACAAAATGATTAATAACAAAAAATTAAACAATGGTTCTTCTTTAAAGGATGCAACCAAAAGTTCAGTCATTCACTGACAAAATGTTGATGCTTTCACAGACTGGATTGTTTATGTTTAGAGATTTCAGATGACAAACATCAAGCAATGATTTTTCTTTCCTTTTTTTTCTTAAATAGATAAATAAATCAATAAACAAATGAATGAATAAATAAATAAATGATTGAATGAATGAACGGATGAATACATAAATAAATAAATGAATAAAGTTGAAAAAAAATGACAAAAGAAACATCATTACATCATTAAGCACATTTCATATGACCTTATGAGTATTCTTTCCAAAAGTGTATATATATTTTTTCATTCACATTGCTTGATAAACACTTGACTAATGAAGTCCTATGTGACTGCCGCTCACAGCTGGCTCTGCTTTGTATTTATATTGTATTTATATTGTATTTTCCTTCACCTCCATGCGTTTGATTCCTCCAGCTCCTCTGCCTCCATAGTAAGAGGCGTCGACTGTCGGCCATCTGTGTTTGGGTAAAGTCTCTTCCTCCGGCTCCTTCAACACAACAAACACAGTTAGAAGTTTTAAATTTCACAATTTTCATGCCAAAAAATAAAAGTTGAATCTCATCAGTCTGAAACCAGACTGATGAGATTCTGTTAGTGTCAGCAGCTCTTTAAGGCAGAGAGACACCACACCTGCTCACTGGTGGAGGAACTCTGGGAGACTTTACTGCCTCTAAATGAAGAATTAATTTACACAAACATAACTGAACATTTAAATAATTAAATTAAATTAAATGAATGAATAAAATGTGCAAAGAATATCAAAAGTCATGTCAGGTTGTCCAGACTGTTTTTCTGTATCTGTGGTCAGGAGGAGCCTCCATCAGATCAGAGGTGGACCACATGACAGGCTGATATCTGATATTTAATATCGGCCAGATCCCACTACTATAATTGGAGAGTGGTTTGTGTGTTTGAGGAGAGGAGAAGAGGAGGAGAGGAAGAGAGGAAAGGAAAGGAGAGGAGAGAGGAGAGGAGAAGAGGAGAGGAGGAGAGGAGAGGAGGAGACAAAAGGAGAGGAGAGGAGAGGAGACAAGGAGAGAAGATGAGGAGAGGAGGAGAGGAGAGGAGGAGACAAAAGGAGAGGAGAGGAGAGGAGAGGAGAGGAGAGGAGACAAGGAGAGATGAGGAGAGGAGGAGAGGAAAGGAGAGGAGAGGAGAGGAGAGAAGAGGAGAGGAGAGGAGAGGAGGAGAGGAGACAAGGAGAGGGGAGAGGAGACAAGGGGAAGAGAGGAGGAGAGGAGGAGAATAGGAGAGGAAAGGAGAGGAGAGGAGAGAGGAGAGGAAACACGGAGAGGAGAAGAGGAGAGGAGGAGAGGAGAGGAGACAAGGAGAGGAGATGAGGAGAGGAGGAGAGGAAAGGAGAGGAGAGGAGGAGAGGAGACAAGGAGAGGGGAGAGGAGACAAGGAGAAGAGAGGAGGAGAGGAGGAGAATAGGAGAGGAAAGGAGAGGAGAGGAGACAAGGAGAGGAGGAGAGGAAAGGAGAGGAGAGGAGGAGAGGAGACAAGGAGAGGGGAGAGGAGACAAGGAGAAGAGAGGAGGAGAGGAGACAAGGAGAGGGGAGAGGAGACAAGGAGAAGAGAGGAGGAGAGGAGGAGAGGAGGAGAATAGGAGAGGAAAGGAGAGGAGAGGAGGAGAGGAAAGGAGAGGAGAGAGGAGAGGAGACAAGGAGAGGAGAGAGGAGAGGAGGAGGTTATAAATTCTAGTATATAAATAACTAATATATCGTTGTCACCCTACTTCCAACAAGTGCTACTGTCATGCATAACAAAGCATCAACTGATAACAACTACAGTACAGTTTCACTGAACTTTTAGATAAAGGACATGAGCAAAAGATAATCAAATATTCAGTTAACGCCCCCAGACTGTGGAACGCCCTGCCTGAGGAAATTACACTTACAAATTCAGTATCAACTTCTAAATCAAACTGTGTTTTAGAAAAGTGCTATATAAATAAAGATTTATTATTATTTATTATTATATTATATCTTGTCAGTGGTGCTCAACCCTACAGACATATACAGTAACGTCTTGATAAGGTTACAGGGTTCCTACACATTTTCAATTAAAAAATTCCATACTTTTTCCAGACCTTGATTTGTTTTGAAGATTTTGTCTGGTGTTCAATATGATTTACGCAGACAGACATCTTGCCCCTGCTAACTAGGTCATATCACTGTATAGATGAAGATTGTTCTTCACAGCCACAAATATCAGAATATGTGAGATGATTGGCAGGGTTCCTACACGGTTTCCATTTTAAAATTCCATATTTTTCCCAGACCCTATGTTCTTGACTGGATTTGATTTTGGTGGGTATTTGATATAATGCATGCTGACAGCGGCTGGGTAATAAGAGCGTCCCTCTATCTGAACATTATTCTTCACATCAACAAAAACTGTGGACTCAAAGTGGCTCTACAACAACATAAAAGCTAGAATCATGTGTGTATCGGACCTGAACCGCAACATTTTCCAACATTTTCCAGAAATTTTTTCAAATTCCCAAACTATTCAAGACCTGGAAATGATCAAATTCATTTTTAATACTTTTCCAGACTTTCCAGACCTGTTTAGGAAGGAACCCTGAGGTCAGTTGGTCGTCTTGAGCAGCAGGTACAGCGGTTGTTTTGTTTTAGTGTTTAGACCTGATATTGACATTTAATTTTGTGAGAAACATTTTAAACAAGTTTACTCACAATGACAGGAGGAGGAGGAGGAGGAGGGCGAGAGGGAGGAGGGTCTCTGATCACCTGCAGGACAAGACAAGACACAGTATGAAGCAGTAATACTACAACTATTACTACTATAATTATCTAGTCTACAACTAATGATAATCATCTTAATATAAAAAACAATGTGCAGTACTAATGGAAACATCTAAACTGTCGGTGTACACCCGCTCTGCTCAGGAATAGCACAGATTTATGGCTCATGCATCCACGAGGGCTGACATTGAGGTACAAGAACACACACACACACACACACACACACACACACACACACACACACACACACACACACACACACAGACTCACCACAGTGCAGCAGAGAGGCCAGAACCACCACAGCAGGCCCAGAGCCAGTAACAGTAACAGAGCCAACAGCAGCCACAGCACCCAGGTCCCATCTGACTGGAGAGCACACACACACACACACACACATACACACACACACACACACACACACACACACACGCACACACACACACACACATATCATACACCTTACCTGCAAACATTGTATTGTAATTTGAAATTGAATACAATGACTTGATATTGAGTGTTATTACAGTATTACATTAAAATTTAATTCCAAAACTTTTCCATTAATTCTTTACTGTGGTAAAATGAAGAAAGCTTTTTTTTTTTTTTTTTTTTACAAATGCTATTATGTTGAAAATGTATTTTGAGTCTCACAAATTTCATCACTTTTCCAAAATGTTTAATGATATTTTAAAATGTTGTAAAACTTCTCCAGGCCTGGAAAACAAACTTCTCAATTCCACAACTTTTCCAGGATTTCCACGACCGTGGGAAACTTGAAACGAGCAAAGATTCAATTCATCAACAACGCAGTTTCAGGCATTTCTGGTGCAAATCTTTCAACAATTTCCCGACAAAAACATATCTAGTAAAAGTAGAGAGACAAAAACTTCAACTACCTGGTGGAAACTATTCGTAGTCGCAGCTCTATCCAGCTCTCTGACGTTGCTGGATTGAATCTTTGCTCGTTTGCTTTTCCTAACTATCTGAATGTGCCTCAGAGAGCTCAATCACATGAGGTTTTTATGAATCCGTTCAATATGAGCATGACAAATTAAAATGTATGCAATTCAACTATAATCTCTTTCCATACACAAACACCTCAGCAACACAGAACCGATTCAGAAGCAGTTTGTTTTGTGCCTCTGTGTCGGTCACACTCACACATGTGGTGGCGTAGATGGTGATGGGACTGGAGATGTAGGACTGTCCGTTGTTCAGGCTGATCAGCACATCGATTGATCTGCAATTATCGGAAGGTAACGGTGAAAACACATTGACACAACAGAAAGCCTCCACACACCTACTGTAGCTGCAGGACCAGCAGGTGTGACATCATCAGTATCATCTTTAAATCACTTCTTCAAACTTTTTATAACCTTTGAATCTCTTTCATTTCATCCTAGTCTAGTCTAGTCTTGTTTTATTTATATAGACCTCAGAGGTGCAACCAAGTCAACTTTAGTCAGTCTCAAGTCTTGAGGCACAATTCTTAAGTCCAGTCCCAAGTCTAAATGTGGATTACCAAGACAAGTCCAAGTCAAGTCCAAGTCATTAATGTCAAGTCTCAAGTCTAAATGTAGAACAGCAAGTCAAGTCAGAACAAATCAAGAGTCCAGTATCAATTTAATATCTTAAAGAAAACTAAATATCTAGGACTTTTCAATGCAATATGGTTTTAATAGGATAAAAACTTGGTGAGAGCATCATGAGTTTGATTTCTATAATCAGTTTCAACTTCAATAAATTCAATCATTCCATACAAATTCAGAAAACAGAATTTAAATTCAGTCGTCTGCTGGAACAAATCTCATCACTTTCAATCTAAGTCATTTACACAAACACAAGATCTCAAGTCAAGACTTTAGAAACCTTTTCAAGTCATCAGAGTACAAAGTCAGAGTCAAGTCCCAAGTCACCAGAACCCAAGTCAAGTCAAGTCTCAAGTCTTCTCTTCATGCATCAAGTCAAGTCTCAAGCAATTAAAACTGTGACTCGAGTCCAAGTCATGTGACTCGAGTCCCCTCCTCTGATAGCCCTTTATCACAGTCAAGTTTCAAAGGGCTTTACATACCATCATATACCAGACTACATCATATATACCACATATATAGAGGCTATATGTATAATATTTTCTATTCTATATTTTGACCAGAATTCCTTCTTTGCCATTCAAGGTTCTTTGGCTCCGCCCACTGAGGTTTAACTCAACCAGTGACATTATTTCTGCTTCCAGAACAGCTGTGTGTGTGTGTGTGTGTGTGTGTGTGTGTGTGTGTGTGTATATGTGTGTGTGTGTACTGTATGTTTGTGTGTGTGGATAAAGGGAGAGTGATAGAGACAAGATGGAAACAGAGGGGTGATATGAGGCCACAAGAGAGAGAGAGAGAGAGGGAGAGAGAGGGAGAGAGAGAGAGAGGGAGAGAGAGGGAGAGAGACAGAGAGAGGGAGAGAGAGAGAGAGAGAGAGAGAGAGAGAGAGGGAGAGAGGGAGAGAGAGACAGACTGAAGTGGGTGAAGTGTAGTTTATCGTCCCGGCTCGCTCTCTAAATGCCGCAGCACTCAGGACAAACAAAGACTTCTGGTCACACTGGCTTCACTTCATCCAACCTTTTGGTTAGAGCTGTGAATAGATTTACTATAAACAGTCTCTCTCTCACACACACACACACACACACACACACACACACACACACACACACACACAGCAGTGTTCCTGATACAGTTG
>NW_027280511.1:0-18966 GCF_046629955.1 Centroberyx affinis | reverse complement strand
ACATTATTTAATAGTTTATAAAGATGACTATTAAATAATGTATAAATTAATACCTTAGTTAACATGAACACCATTAGTAAATGATTACCAGACACATTAGTTAACTGTTAATTAAGGGTTAGTTAACGCTTATTAAGCGTTAACTAACCCTTAATTAATGTACCCTTATTGTAAAATGTTACCTCTAATTGCATCATGAGTTTGTCCCATCCCAACCATATATCCCTTTGTATTTTCTCATTGTGCCTGATGCAAAACCTAATCGATTTCTTGAATGGGTGGTTGCCCCGAAAAAATTAATAGCTGCAGGAAAATGTGTTTTTTTTTTCTCACTCTGGCCAAGGTCTGATGGAGATATTGATGCGCTGATTATTGTGGCCGATGCTGACAATTTAATTTCAGCATGTGTCCAAATGACAGCATCAACAAAAAAAAAAAAGAGCCCTCAAGATGATGCTTATTGATTTTACTTTCTACTGTAGGCAATCAGTATCTGACCCAATAACTCTGTGGCTCTAATTGCAATATGCAGGTAGAGAAAAACAGTTAGATAATATTTTCTGATTATCATTTAGCATGTGTGGAGTGTCTGTCTGCAGCAGTCAGCCCATGCATGCTTCTACCTATAGAGGAGAGATGCTGGTTGTGGCTGTGAACGCCACAGGGAATAAGACTGACAGCCGGTCTCCCACTGTGGGACTGTCCTGTCTGCCCCGTGTGGATGAAGACTGGGTTTATATATTGTATGAAGACATGTTGGAATGGACGACGTTGAAGCTGTTGACGGCTGTTGCAAGGGGAATAAACGGAGAGAATGATTGAAACATGGACAAAGAAAAAAAAAAGGCATGGCGACTTTCTTCTCCTCTTTTGTCTCCTCTCCCTGTTTCTATTCCTCTCCAGTCCCTCTTTCTCCTGCTGTTTCTTGCTGTGTGTTTCCCTGGCTCTCTCCCATGCCCCGTCAACCCCGGTGATTATGCTAATGCCAGTGTTAATCATTATGCTAATGTGACCGTTAATCACTATGCTAATGTCACTGTACCCACCTGTCAAACTGGCGGAAAGGTAGAATCCTCTTCTCTTTTGCTGTTAAATCTTCCTCTATCGCTGCATTTACTCAGTCCAACACTTTTATTTCTTTCATGAGCTATCTTCTCTCTCTCTCTCTCTTTCTCTCTATCTTTCTTGCACACACACACACACACACACACACACACACACACTGAAATGATTTACATCATTCCAATACAAGTACATTTTTAATTTCAGCCATTCCAGAGGTTTAACAGTATAGAAAGCATTGTTTCACGCTACACAGCATCAGCTACTTGTTACTGCAGACTGAAGAACAGAACTCTATCTCTCTCTCTCACACACCCACCCTCCTCCTGTCCTCCATTTCCTCTATTCCCTTCACTTCTCTTTTCTTCTCTCTCTCTCTAACCCTTTTATCACTGTCATCATCCCACATTTCTCCCCCTCCTCTCTCTCTCGCTCTCTCTCTCTCTCTCTCTCTCTCTCTCTCAATGTCAATTTCAATAACTTCATCACCATGACTAAACAGAAACAGCATTGCCAAAGCAGTTTACAAAATGTAAACTTTCAAAAGAAACAGCAGTTTATTGGATTCAAACCACACTGACTGGTGAAGATAATTGTGTAAGGTTTTTACTGCCCCTAGACCATATATCTGTGTGGGGTTGATAGAGCTCTTGATCAATACCAGTGACTCAACAATTACTTGGCCAGGTGCTGAGATCTCTGGCTTTCAAATCTCACTTTCCAGCCTGTACTCTGTTCTGGAACAAAAACTCCCCACCCATTGGCATTTAAAGACACTCCCAACCCCCTAAAGCTAAAAAGCCTTGTTGTCGCGCCAAAAATGCAAATGACAAAATAGCAGTATTATTACAGTATTTAGCATATTAGTATTTAGTATATTACCTAGCCTGGTTCCATACTCTGCAGAGGACTTAATAGATTAGTTAATACTTAATACTTACGTAAATTTAAAATAGGTCTCTCTCTCTCTCTCTCTCTCTCTCTCTCTCACCCAGCATTGTTTTCCTACCTACTCCCCCACTCCCCTCTTCTCCTTCTCCTCCCTTTGAAATGTTTGGTGCCACACAGTGACAGAGCTGTGTGACGCAGATAGGGAACAGGAGGAAATCCCAGTGATGGTTTGTGTGTATGTGTGTGTGTGTGTGTGTGTGTGTGTGTGTGTGTGTGTGTGTGTGTATGTGTGTGTGTGTGCACCTGTGTGTGCACCTGTGTGTGTATTGGAATATGCATAATTATTTGTTTTGTACATTTTTATGCTTACATTCACCTCTGTGTGTGTGAAAGAGAGCGAGACTATGCATGTGCCTGCATGCGCGTTCATACATGCATGTGTGTGTGTGTGTGTGTACGTGCGTGCGTGCGTGAGAAAGAGAGATTATATGTGTGAGTGCCTGAGTGTGTGTTCATGCATGCATGCGTGTGTGTGTGTGTGTGTGTGAAGTGATTGCTAGTGACAGCAGTCATCAAAACCAGGCACCACCACTCCCTGCCAAAGCCAAACTGAGAACAGAGGAACAAAAACACTTGACTGTGGAGGAGTAAGCCTTGTGTTTACTGTGTGTGTGTGTGTGTACAGTGTGTCTGTGATTGATGTGTTAAATAAGTGACTTGTGAAAAAAATACATCTGGAGAAGGCAACGATCTGTGTCTAAACGCAGTACGATCACACACGTCTCTGAAATGTTCTGATGGCATCTGTTTTTTTGTCTTCCTGTTTATTGTTGTATTGACATAGAAACATAATTTTCTTTGTACTTTTCTTTGTCTGTTCAGTCATGGTGGCTATCGCTGCTCATGCTATCTACGCAGTTCTTCTTCTATGTATTCCAAACAAGCCGCTGTTGCTGCTGCTGGAAAATAGAACGCATCACTTCCTTCACTTCAGAGGATTTTTTTCTTGGGAAAGACTTGGAATCAGCAAATGTAAAAGCTTTCATGAACTTTTATGGCTATAGATTGAATCACTACTGCATCAGTTGGTGATAGAAGAGCAAAACTGACATTTATTCATATATATATATATATATATATAGATAATTCAATATATTATCTCACAGTTTATTGTTTTAATTTGTCTCACTGATTTTCACTACATTTGGTAGAAGTCTGTTCGTACATCTGTGTGTTTGTCACAGTACATCCCCCCCTCCCTTCCCTCTCTCTCTCTCTCTCTCTCTCTCTCTCTCTCTTTCTCTCTTTTCCCTCTCTCTCTCTATCTCTCCCTCCCTCTCTCTCTCTCTCTCTCCCTCTCTCTCTCTCTCTCTCTCTGTGTCCCTGAGTGCCTGTAGCGCTTGGTTGTGTGCCGAGACAATGGTCGCTCATTACTTATTTACACCACCAAACCACTGTCTTCAAACAGTAAATTTGGGTGACATTTTGCTTGGCTGCTGTCTCTCCCCCATGGGCCTACATTACCCACAATCCAAAAATGACTCAACCATGATTCCCTGGAATTAAACTAATTGTCACAAACCAATTTGACTTGACTTAACGTGACTGTTAACTTTACTACAACCAATAATCTTTTGTCTCTCTTTTCCAAAAAAAAGTTAAAGTGGCATGTGGATTTAGAATTCATAAGCCAAATTTCCATGCCTTGTAAAAGACCTATGTGGACACATACACGCACACACACACACACACACACACACACACACACACACACACACACACACCGCAATGTAGTTTCGGACACCTTCATCTGATGTCTTTCTGCAGAAGATGAAAAATTTCATTCCAAAATCCTCCATTTAAAAACAAAAAGAAATAGACGCCTACTCTTAGATCATTGCTGGTATGAAAGTAAAGCACAGTATGGTTTATTACTAAAGCTATGAGTCATCTTAAGACCTTTGCTTGTAAGATAGCTGTATTCTGGAGGACAGAATAATTTGTTGTTGTTATAAATAAAGACTGCTGAATTTCAGGGAGCAGTTTCTTTCCAAAATGGAGATATATTGTTCTGGAATGAAACCCTCCATACAGTATATTCAGCAGGCTCTACACCATCTTTTATCAAGGCATCGGCAGATCCCATTTCACTGAATAGACAATTTGTTCCTTGGCAGTAGCCACAATTCATTTTAATGGTCAACCTTTTCCCTGTTAAACATTCTGTTACATCTATGAGTCTCACTTCTTACAGCAGTTAGAGCCAGCGCTGGCAACGGCATGGACAAATGAGATGGCTTAATAAAATGTCTGAGGGCCCTGGAACAGAGCACAAGTACTTTTTAGTTTAATTTGATGACTCTCATTGGTGCGAGTGGAAGAGAGAGGAAAAGGTAGAGAGAGAAAGAGAATGAGAAATATGGGATAAACCAGAGAGAGTTGGTAACGTACTATCATCTCTCTGTCTGTCTAATTCAATTCAAATTAAAGGTAAATTAAAGCATTAAAGGTGCTATGTGTAGCATTTCAACATCAATAAGTCTTTACCATATTAATTTTGAGACATTAGTATAATTACTGGAAACAAATGAGACTATTGCCAAGAAGATTGGCAGCACTTACACACCTCTACACTGCATTTTACATTGTGTGCCATTGGGTCGGGTTTGGTGGGAAATCTGCTGGATTGCCTTATGGCACAAAGGAAGACTTTGTGCTTTAGGGCACAAAACACAGGAAGGAGGCGCTGTTCTTCCAGCATAAACTGAACTCAAGCGTTCAGAGTTTCTTGCATTGGCTGATGAAAGGCCGATGGAAAAATCACTTCCAACACGTTTATCCTCTTCAGTAAAGGGAAAGAGAAAATCTTTGACCGAAGAAACAAAAAAAGGGAAGAGGGAGAGTGATAAAATAGATTTACAGGAAGCATTATGTGGGAATGTGGTCTTAATTCTCTGAAAACAATGCTAATTTGCTATTTAAAAATGTTACGAGAATCACCTTTAAAGACCTTTTTTGGCATGAACAAATAAAACAATACTAAAGGGTCAAGGGTCTCTCTTCCTAAATCATTACTGCTGAAATCATTATCTCACTCTTTCCCTATATCTCATGTACATCTGTGTATTCAGTGGCTCAGATGGCTCTATACGCCCTCTGTCACCCATGACCCATCTGTCCCTGAGGGTGGAATAGAGCTAAGTAAAACAGCTTTGTTTACCTTCATGTCCATTCCTTTAATTGGTTTGAATGTCACCCACGTCATCACAATTTATCAGTGATCAGATTCATCCCTTTGTTGCTTTGTACCCCTGCAGTTTTCCAATCCTCTGTGGTATAGCTTGCCAATTGTGTTGAATGTTATCTATAATATTTTGGCCAGTTGTTTAGAGCAACTGATCAATGGTTCAATAGCGACATCGATAGTTCACCGTGGCAGCAGGAGGATGGTATTGATTGAGATGTGGTTTGGCTGGATTTTGTGTGTTCCCGTGGGATTTTCTCAGTGGATCGTTGTCTACTGGGCCGAGTACAGCGCCTTAGGGAACTCCTCGGGGTTTACACTCATGAAAATTGATGGGTTCCTCTCTTGTTGTGATGGTCAAACATGTAAAAAAAAAAAGGCTGTTGATTGAGGATAGTAACTGGTGTGGTATTGTGTACATTGTTTGTTTAAAGCTGATGTTCAAACACCATTCAAAACAAAAAAAACTGAACAATTGAACTGAACAAAAGAAGGTAGTTGATGGAGGATAGTAACTGGTGTGGTATTGTGTACGTTGTTTGTTTAAAGCTGATATTCAAACACCATTCAAAACAAAAAAAATAACTGAAAAATTGAACTGAACAAAAGAAGGTAGTTGATGGTGTGAGGTTGTGTGCATTGTTGTTTGTGTTGAACTGATCATTTTGAACACCAACTGATTGTGGGAAAACGTTTTTGGACTTGCCATATCCACACAGTGCAACTGGAATTTGCTTCTTTGCATATCCCCCTGAAAGGCATGTAAGGTAGATACATTTCACCAGAAGAGTCTGACAAATAAGCCTACAAGCAAACTTAACCTTAAAGGTGCGATGTGTAGCATTTTTAAACATCAGGCTGTCAAAGGAATTGCAAAACCTTGGTATAGTTACTGAAAACAAATGAGACCATGGTTGGGATGATTGGTAGCCTCCGTCTCACACCAGTGGCATTGTTAGTGTTTCCCAAATTAAGACCATGTTTCCCCTAAACCCCATTGCTTTCTGTCACAGCTTGTTGACATTAAGAGGTTGTTGCTACTTGTCCCCCTCTCCCTCTCCCTGGCGTTCTTCCCAGCATGTTTGTTTTGAAGAGAAATAAGAAGGATAAGGCCACAGCCACACTGATCCGTTCTGTCTGTCCGTCTCTGTTCATTTCAATTCATTTTCGATGAGAGCTGTCCGTTGTCCGGACAGGGCTGATGACGCTTCCGTCTCCGTCAGATTTCCGTCCGTTTTGATGGACAGAAGTCTGACCTTTGTCAGGATGGATGGATTCACCATCCGTGTAGCCAATCAGAGGCATTCCTACGTTTGTTTTGTAAAAAATAGCAGTGATCACAGACACAACGGTAAGACCAAAACAAAGATAAAACGGAGAAAACCCGGTATAACATTGGGATGACTGTAGGTTTTCCAGGTCAGTTTCTTATTTAATTCATACTGTATAGTCTGTTTCTTCTTTTTTCTAGCTAGCTCGTAGCTAGTTACGAGCAAAGCTCCATTTGCACTGGAAGAACAGCGCCTGTTTCGTGCCGTAAAGCAATCTCCCTTTGTGCCATAAAGCACAGTAGCAGATTTCCCGAAAAATATGGCCTGGTGCCACATAATGTAAAATGCACTGTAGAGGCCAGAAGAGGCTGCCAGTTGATGATGGTCTTGTTCGTTCACACTAATTGGTACCGATGTCTCAAAATTAATGTAGTATGATTTATTGATGTTGAAATGCTACACACACAACCTTTAACAAGTAGGCATATCACACACAGAAGCTGACCCTGCATCGGGGGTTTAATTGTGACTCCTGTCCTACCCTCTTCTCATTTACCCCCCCGCTCCAGACTGCCCCCTGCTGTTGTTGCCACTTATTGCTGCCCTGCCCGCACGCTGGTAGCTGCCAATACGTGTTACTGTCAGCTTGGCATCGCCCACTGAGCCTGTTGGTGCTGAAATAACTCGCCGGCTCCTGGAGGGAGATGATTAGGTGGTGTATGTACCATTGTGTGTGCTTTTGTGTGTGTGTGTGTGTGTGTGTGTGTGTGTGTGTGTGTACAGGTAAGGGGTCGGCCAGGGTGAACAGCAGCCTTCAAAGAACCACAGACCCAGCAATTAGCGCAGCAGGTTTCTGGATGTGGATGGTGTTGAATGTGAATGTGAATGTGAATGTGAATGTGTGTGTGTGTGTGTGTGTGTGTGTGTGTGTGTGTGTGTGTGTGTGTGGAACCACCATCATTAGCATCACCTCTGTTGTTTTCCTCCTCTATAGTCTTCCTCATCCTCCTCCTCATTCTTGGTTTCACTCTTTTCATCCCTCGCTTTTGCTTTTCCTCCCAGCCGTCAGCGTCGCCATGGTAATGTAGGAGTCAGGTGGTCTGACCTCCTGCTGGACTGGTTATGAGTTCACTCAGACCTGGAAGTGTGTGTGTGTGTGTGTATGTGTGTGTGTGTGTATGTGTGTGAGACTGTGTTCTTCTCTTTTATCAGCCTGCTGGCTATCCACAGAGAACCAAACAATGAAGTGAAACTTTTCCCAGATAACTTAAGTGTACTCAGAAACAATTTGACTAGACTTCTCATGCAGCTGCAGTAATAAGGCAGCCTTGCAAACCTTCTAGAGATAGATAGATAGATAGATAGATAGATAGATAGATAGATAGATAGATAGATTAACATTAACTTACCATTTGCAATTAGTGTAATAATGCTTTTAACATAATAAACTTCTCAGTAATGCAATTAAAATTACCTGCCGTTAACGTAACTTACTAACGTTCCATGAACAAGGTTTGAGGTTTGAAATTTTAAAAATGTAATCATTTACAATGATTTTACAATGACCTCTTCAATACACATTCATCCCTTTCTCAGGTGAAGCACCAAAGTTATTGACCAAACTTGTGAATGGGGTACAGCTGTGTATTGCATTTTGACTCTATGAGATTATCAGTTCAGCTATTATCTTTTTTATAATCTGACAATTCCAAGCTTCTTCTTATTGTAATGAAGCCCAATAATGTAATAAATTAGTACATTAAGAGGAAACAAGCCAATTCTCCTTCAAATGTTATAGATAGAACTGAATACACTGAATACTCTAACGTTCAAACTCCTTATTGTCAGACCATTCTTTCTACTTTCTGGTAGCTAAGTAGGAAACACAATTAGAATTTTAGATATATACTGTAGATAGATAAACCAACAGATAGATGATTCATTCATTCATTATAGAAAAAAAATAAAGAGTTTGTATCATTCTGAGGACACAAGTGATAATGAGAAGAAAAACAGAGAGATATATTTTTAGATAGAACAGTGGTTACATACAGTATAATCTATCAGATAAACAGCAATAGAGACAGCCAGACTCAAATGAAGCCGGTCTCCTGAGTTTGGTAAATGACTGTCGTTAGTCTGTCATTAACACTTGTCACCAATGATTGGTATCTGCATGTCGTTCCCATGGGAACTGTTGATGGGCATGTGCTAATCTGTGTGTGTGTGTTTGCCATGGCGTGTTTGTGTTACTTTCTTGTGCGACGACAACAGAGACAAGCGCCTCAATTTAGGCAGCGTCTCGTCTCCGGTGGGAGTGACACTTGTCCCTACAGAAACCCCACTTTGTTCCCCTGTCATAAATGTATTCATCTTATTAATATATCATGAATATGAATGTGGTACTTTGTTATGTCTGAGCCAAATTATAATGATACAAAATAATACAAAAAATACAGAGGGCAGAACAGAAATTCTCATTCTCATTCTAACAACGATGTTTGACCTCCCTATGCAGAGATAGAGATGAGGGAGAGAGAGAGAGAGAGAGAGAGAGAGAGAGAGAGAGAGAACCATGGGAGATAGATAAAAAAAAGAGAGAGGAGTGTTTACAGAGGATGTTACCGACAGAAGAGTGAATGCAAGCAGGATGTCCAGAGGGTAAGACGGAGGGAGACGCACAGGAACACAACGGAGATCAAGGAGAAGAAACAAGAGATGTGGAGGGAGGGAAGGAGGGATGGATGGAGGAGGGAAGGAGTGAATTGAGGATGTAGGGAGAGTGGGAAGGATAGATGGAGGAAGGACAGGAGGTATAGGCATGGGAAAGAGGAAGAGGAGTAAAGGAAAAATTGATGGAAAGGATGGATGGAGGGAAGGGTTGAAGGAGGGAGTGAAGAAGGATAGGTTAGAGCAGCATGTTCTCATACAACGTTGGTATAGCTTAGGAAAAAGTTATGCACCCATCATTCATGCTGCACCAACACATTTGATCCATACTATACAAGCAAATTTGATTCACACTAAACCTCCACATTTGATTTGTATTATACCGACACATGGCCAGTCACATAATCTATCACTGCACTGAAACAACTTAGGTTAAATGTGTAATATTTCTGCTTTTACTGAAACATAACATGACTACTAAATATCAGCAGAGGCTCCCGAATGGTAGTGAGTGAAACAAAGTGAGCAGGGACGGGTCATGGCTAATGTTTCTGTTGTTGTTATGCAGCTGTCTTAGCCTCCTATAGCTCCTAGTGATTCTCAACCTTTTTCATATCAAGGACCCCGAATTCAGTCCACATTAGGGCCACGGACCCCCTTTTGATGAGATTTTCCAGAACTCCATGACCATCTGTACTGTAAGTAGAGAGATAACAGTGAAACTATGACCAAAATAGTCATTCTTCTGCATTCTCTAACTGTGTTAATTTCTTGTCACTTAAATAATCGTGAAGAATTCATCAATTTTCTGGGGACCCCTTGGAACCCCCTCAAGGACCCCTGGTGGTCCCCGGACCCCACGTTGAGAACCACTGTCCTAGCTGACTATAGACTGACTACTGTGGCTACTGAATAGCCACAATAAGTGGCTCATAAATAACAGTTCCGCTGAATGTATTAGGTAACCTCGCTAGAAAAATCCCCTACATGTTTTCTAATTCATTATTTTGTTGTTGTGTTCAATGTTGCCTTTGTTACAGCTGCAGTGTAACGGCCAGGCATTGACTTGTTGTGGTAATGACACCGCTGAGGCCAGAATTCGACCAGAAAGTACACACAGACCCTTTAAAGTTGTGGTTACACTTAGGTAACTAAAACTTTATTTAAGGTTAGTCTAAGGTTTTGGTCATGGTTAAATAAGAAAAACTTCAGCTGAAAATGAAAACTCACAGCAGAAAACATATTGGTCTGAGTTGGAAATTGAACCTGGCTTGTCAGATTTGACCTCCTCTTTATTTTTCAGTGTCAAACTACTACTTCTGTTTCACTCGATTTGCAGAATATCATATGAAATGGCAGTGCTTTGCTGTATAGGGCAACTACAACTAGGAATTTGATATGAGAACAGGTTGGTGTGCGAGGGAGGGAGGGTGAGAGGCAGCTGTCCAACAACGATCTGTGTGTCTGCTGTTGCTTACTACTACTCAAATGTTTTCCCTCTTGTCAGTACAAGCTGTTACACACACACACACACACATACACACATAAACAGAGTAACTTCTCCCTTTCACTCATTCTCTCTCATAGACTCACTGTTCTCTTTCTCTCAAACACTCTCTGTCTCTCCCCATCTCTCTCTCTCTCTCTCTCTCTCTCTCTCTCTCTCTCTCTCTCTCTCTCTCCCTCTCCCTCTGTCTAGGTTAATATCCATCATTTGTTCTCATTACATTGCTGTCATTTATCCAGCTACATCTTCTAATCTCAGGGGGAGAAATGAAAGCAACCCAGGAGAATGTTTGGCTTCAAGCTATAAGCCTTTTAAGACTTGTAAGACTTTTTTTTTTTTTACATTTATTATTTATCTTCTTGATTGAGCAGCAAAACAGATAGATTATGTATTGTATGGTAAAGTATTGTATTGTATGGTAATGTGTAATTTGTCTAGTTTCTACTCGACTCTACACCCTATTCTATTCTATTCTATTCTGGTAGACGGTGGCTCTGTATTTTTAGCTTTATCAGTAGTTATTATTGTGTAATCGCTGGTCAGTCTGTTCCTCTGCTTGTTCCGCTCTCAGTTACACAAGCCTGGCAGTGCTGGAGGATGGAAATAGCCTGATACAGTGGCAGTGGGCAGGAGAGGAAACCCACACACTCACCTCTGCATCACACTGTATCACCACCATACTACATCACAGAGATAGAGATAGAGAGAAAGAGAGAGAGAGAGAGAGAGAGAGAGAGAGAGAGAAATTCAAATGGAGGGAGAAAAAAGAGAAGGAGGGAGACAGAAAAACAAAGAGAAGAGAAAGATGGGAAGCACCGCAGACCGCACCAGATGGTCTGAGGGAAGAGTGTGTGTGTGTGTATATGTGTGTGTGTGTGTGTGTGTGTGTGTGTGTGTGTGTGTGTCTGTGCCTGCGCATGTATCTTGAAAGCAGCCTCATATCGCTATAATTGCACACTCTGAGTATTTCCCTGCTCCGGTTGTACTTCCATACCCTGTATCTCCACATATCTGCTAGTCGACACCTTAGTCGGCAGCTTTCACTAACCCAGCGCAGCTCTATCTATCTCTTTCCATCCATCCATCCATTCCTCCGCTTTTGCCGCCTGTTGCAGTTTATCTCTCTCAGTCCATTTCCAGAAGGCTATGGACTGCTAAATTAACTCACACTACACTGTTAAACTCTATGAAATCCTGGATTCCCCTATTTGTTGTGTGTGTGTGTGTGTGTGTGTGTGTGTGTGTGTGTGTGTGCATGTGTGAGTGGTTTTGGGCATGGCTGTGCCTCACTAAGTCGTAAGCATGTTGTTTTTAATCACCCTCAATGAATCAATATGAATTGCTGTATTTCAAATGAGATCGACATCATTTGAAAATTGTGGCACCTATTCATACAAAGTGATTGATAACACATAATTAAATCAGATTATGGTAAATTAAAAAAAAGGCAGTTTATTGGTGTAAAATGATGCCATTTTTACAGACTGGATGCTCTATATTTTTGAGATATTGAATGATGAGCTGATGATTTTCTTGTGGAATACAACTACTCATATTCTCTCTGGTTGGCAGCATGCATAAACTCTTATAAACACATATTAGACACGCACACACACACACACACACACAAGCACACACAAGCAGTGGGATCCTAATATTTTTGTCAGTGCTGGTTGCCACAGCAACAGGGCAGAGCTTGTCTAAAGGAATCCTATGGCAGCTGTGCACTGGCCTTCTGGGAGAGAGAGAGAGACAGAGAGAGAGAGAGAGCGAGAGAGAGAGAGACTGGCAGACAGAGGGAGAAAAAATAATGAAAGCAATGGAAGGAAAGTTGAGTGATGAACAGTAGAGTTTTCATGTTGTTTTATTTCACAGGACCTTTATTTATATAACCTTCATTGTGCCAGGCAGTCCCTTGGAGAATCACCGGCACCGAGCCAAGAGAGCAGCATGAACCCTGGCAGCGTGGTTAGAGCAGACCGGGTTCATGACTCCCAACAGCTCCCCTGCTGAAGTGTCCTTGAGCAAGACACCTGCCTGACCTTTGACCTCTGACCTCCGAGGGGGGGCAAGCCAAAAGAGAATTTCCCTACAAGCACTCCCTACAAGCACTCACACTTTACTATTATCGACAACAGATATAACATTTGCACACAGGCATACACCATTTAAAGGTTTTTACGTGTAGCATTTTGTGTTTCTCAAAATTAAGACCAGATTTCCCATAAACCCATTGTTTATTTTTATTTAGAATTTTTTTTATTTATTCAGTTTGTTTCCTGTTGCAAAGAGGATGTCGCTACTCGTCTCTCCTCCCGCCTCCTACCATTTATCTTGACATGATATAGTCTTTATTGTCCCGCAGGAAATTTGTTTTCACAGCCAGTACATGCACAGAAACATAGATAACCACACCATACAGATATACATACAGATACATAAACACATACCATTCATCCTCCGTCTGTATCCCAGCACATATACATACTGTGTATCACATTCACAGATAAGTCTGGCTCTGTACAAGGTCAGCGAGGCAGTTTGTTTAGTATAGCTGTGGCGGAAGGGACAAAACTTCTGCCAAAGCGTGCTCTTCTCCATTTCAGAGTCCTGCATTTACGGCCTGAAGGCAGTAGTGTGAAATATGGATTGAGGGGGTGATCGGTGTCATTCACTATTGTGAGTGCAAGGCGTGTGATGGCGTAGGTGGTGTAGGGGAGTGGATGATTTTGGAGGCAACATGTGTGATCCTGGTAAGTTTGCTTTTGTTGGAGATGGTCAGCATGGTGTAGAAACAGGGGGAACAGTGGATTATGCTTTTGTAAAGTAACTACTTGTAACTAACTTGTTGTAAAGCACTTTGAGCTGCATTTCTTGTATGAAAGGTGCTATACAAATAAAGTTTATTATTATTATTATTATTATTATTATTATTATTATTACAGGAGGTGGGAGGCAACAGAAAGTGTTCTGAGCTTGCGGATGACGTGGAGTCTCTGCTGGGATCGTTTATGGATATCAGCAGAGGTGGGATGTAACAAAGTAAAAATACTTCATTACTGTACTTAAGTAGGATTTTCAAGTATCTGTACTTTACTCAAGTTTTTCTTTCGCTGAAGACTTTTTACTTTTACTCACTACATTTCAAAAGAAAAATCTGTACTTTCTACTCGCTACGTTTTCAAAACAGACTTGTTACTCTCGGGAAATCATCAACTGATTTTCTACAATTTATTTTTATTTTCCGCATCAGACGGCTTCCATCCCGGAAGCAGTTGATCAAGAGCCAGATGTGATTGGCTGCTTGTTCAGAAAAGCAACACCAAAAAGGAAGGAAAGGGACAGAGAGAGAAGCAACACGAAGAAGAGAGAAGCAACAAGAGAGATAGAATTAATGTTAGTGAATTCAGCTGCTAGAATTAACGTTCGTGATCTGAGCTGCAGACTCTTTCTCATCTGGGATTCAGAGGAACGCTCAACAGAAAACCAGTTTAGAACATTATAAATTACTTTCTTAGAGAACGACTTTTACTTTTATACTTTGACTTGAGTAAAGGATTTGAAACGGTACTTCAACTTCTACCAGAGTATATTTTTAGACAAGCATTTGCATTGGAAAAGTAAAATCCTGCCAAATCCGACGCAGTGCCACACGATGTAAAATGCAGTGTAGAGGCCAGTAGAGGCTGCCAGTCTTCTCAACAATGGTCTTGTTTGTTTACTGTTTTTGGTCAGAATCAATGTGCTAATGATTCATTGGTGTGAAAATGCTGCACCTAGCACCTTTAATCAAAAAACAATGAAGATCAGTGAAGGGTGAACACCATCAAAATTCACTATATAAATGCCCAGAAGGGAGCAGTCCAATAAGCAATTCATATATGGTTATTATATTCCAGTGTATTTGTCCACTGCTGCCCCGCCCCCTTTTGGAAATTGGTGTATCTAGTTGTCATTTGGAATGGCATAACCTCAGGGTATAATGCTAATGTGTGTGTGTGTGTGTGTGTGTGTGTGTGTGTATTAACCTTCGACAGTACAGGATCAAATTCAGAGAATGAGTAATGGGTCCTGCTGTCACTGTCACTCTGACAAGTATCCAAATAACCTTTACCATCAATGTGTCTGAGTGTGTCTGTGTGTGTGTGTGTGTGTGTGTGTGCTTGTGCAAAGAGAATACATTGCCCCCGTTTCTGTGTGTGTGTGTGTGTGTGTGTGTCTGTGTGTGTCTTTATGCATGAAAGTGTTTTTGCTTATGCATGTAGAACATGTGCCTGTGAGTGAACAAGAGGTGAACAAGTGTGTGTGCGTGTGTGTGTGTGTGTCTGTGCGTGTCTGTGCGCGTGTGTGTGTGTGTGTGTCTGTGTCTGTGTCTGTGCACGCGCGCGTGTGTGTGCGTGTGTGTGTGCGTGCGTGCGTGCGTGCGTGCGTGCGTGCGTGTGTGTGTGTGTGTGTGTGTGTGTGTGTGTGTGTGTGTGTCTGCATGCTTGCCTCTGACCTGACAGAGCTTAGGGAAAAAGGAGCTGACATGAGACGCTGTGAAGCATTTCTGTGTGATATCCCATGACATTTACCACTCTCCAACACATACAACACACACACACACACACACACACGCCATCACACACACATACTCCATCCTCCCTTTATCCAGTCAGCTGTACTGGATCGAAGAACCCCTGATGGAAAATTCCAGAAAAAAGACCTGTCAGACACTCTGGTCCAGGAACATTAAGCAGTGATGGAGGAGGATAGAAGGAGGAGGAAGACAGATGTATGAATGTGTGTATGGATGGAGTGAGTGAGTGAGTGAGTGAGTGAGTGAGTGAAAGAAAGGCAGATGGGAATACTAGATGCGTCTGAGGGTGAGATAAATGTTTAAAGAAAAACAGAGAAAAAACACAGGGAGAAAACAGAGACTAATTCAGTAAAAGCAGTAATGTAGTGGAGCTGTTAGATAGTCGAGCTGCATCATGTTGAATGTGCTGAGAGAGCAGGAGAGTAAATCACATCAACTCTACACTTTCAGGCAACAAGCTTTTCAAAGTAAACAGGTTCCAGGGTAAAACGCTTTGCTGAGTAAGCAAGACAGAAGTCACGCATCCCTTTTTTGCATAGCAGAGCAAAAAATATATATATACGTATATAGAAAGACAAATACAGGCAGACACTGGCAGAAACCAGAACCTTTTTAAACAATAAGTTTGGTGATGTTGGACCTACAGTATATATAATGTGTCTCTTACATACCTGTAGCATGTGACGGTTGAAGCAGTGAGCTCTAGGCCTCTTGCTGCTAGCAAAGAGTCCGAAAGAGGTTTACAAAATATCTCCAAAAAAGCCAGTCTGTGAAAACCATATGGCGACCGAGCGATATACCGACAGTAACGCACTTTCACCCCACTGCAGTCCGTGCTGCGGCAGAGAAAAATAGATCCATGATTTCCTGATTAGTGAAGTAAAATCTGTCATGAAATCAGAGCTAATTTTAATTTATGTACTTTGCAAACTTTCCGTTTACTCTCAGCTCCCCTGTGGAGCCTACAAACGGCTTTTTTGGAGATATTTTTGGAAGCTCGCTGATTCAACCGACAGCTGACTCTGGAGTCAATATTCTCTGCAGATCCAAGTACTATAGGTATGTAAGAGACAAATTATATATTAGGTCAAAAATCCCCAAACGTATCCTTTAAGATATGAACTTAGGAGGTGACAAGTCTATAAACAAGTAGGCATCCATTTCTTCAACCTTTAATCCAGGTAAAGTTCAATCAAATAATCAAATTCAATCAAATGGTCAATCAAATAATACCAATATTGCAGATATGATCAAGCAATAACAATAGTACCTACAATGAGGAAACAAATGTGGGCATATTTTGGGGATTTTTATATATTGTTATTGCTTGATCATTATTTGATTGACCATTGTTGACTTAAATGCTGCTTTTTAATGTTTGTTTTCTATTGTGGATCTTAGCCTCCTTTGTCTACACCATCCCAGCCTGTGAGAGGACCCTGTTTTTGTACTTCCTATATTGTATTTATTGTATGATGCCCCTAGAGGCCAGAAAAAATGTTGCATGTTTTCACCTGTGCACACCTGTGGTGACTGCGACTATAATGACTCTATTTGTTTCTGTGTGTTACTACACTCTGAAGAAGGCGCAAGCCGACACGCGTTGGTGTATTTTTAATGATTCTAGCCCATTGAATTAAAGGCCTTTTATATTTTTCAATCCTCCTTGAGTGCCTGGACCTGGATTTCTTATGCCATTTTGTTTTTGGTCATCAGTCTTCTGCTCTCTCTGAGGTATTCCCTTCCATGTGGCTCCTGCTACCTCTCTCTCTCACCATGGTGGTAGTTGTAGTTGTTGAGGGAAGGGAGAGTGCTTGTCACCCCCCCCCCCCCCCCTGAGAGTTTTTCAGCCGGTCTGGAATTTGAAAAGGCGACCAAGTGAAGGAGAAAGGGAGTTTGAGGAACTGAGATTTCGGTTTATAGTTTATGGGCGGCATCAAAAGACAGTTCCAGTTGTCCTCTGTAACCCATATAAAATGTTGAGTGACTTCACACTATAGTTTGTAAATGCAACATTTTTAAATTACAAATAGGCCTACTTAGTTACAGCATATCTTCATTAGCAGTGGTGGGGAATTAACTGCAAAGTGTTTTATCTGTGATGCCTGATGACATGTTGGTATCTCTCCATCTTTTATATTTTCTCTTTATCTCTCTCTCTCTCTCTCTCTCTCTCTCTCTCTCTCTCTCTCGCTCGCTCTTTCTCTCAATTCAATTCAATTCAATTCATGCTTTATTGGCATATAAGTTAAGAACAGTATTGCCAAAGCATCAAGATTAAGATCACTTTGTCATACTCCTACATCATACTCTCTCTCTCTCTCTCTCTCTCTCTCTCTCTCTCTCTTTCTCTCTATCTTTCTCTTCTCTCTATGTGACTGTTAACTTCATTTGATAGTCCATTGGTTGCTATGGAAATCAGAGGTCGTTCGCCTCCTGTGTGTCTCTTTGGAAACAATAAAATAAAAGAAAGAAGGAGAGAGAGAGAGAGAGAGAGAGAGAGAGAGAAAGGGAGAGCGAGGTAGAGAAGTGGTTAGTGAGAGTGACGCCATGCAGTGAGGTATTAAGAATTCATTTAGCCCCCGCTGCCGCACACTTTCAGCCTCCCAGCTCTTTACAGCTCCGTCATGCTGATGCTTTAGGCACATCCAAACCTTTTGGGAAATAGTCTGCAGTGCCACTAAATGTTCTTTGGCCTTTTAAATCTTGGATTTGTTTCCTGCCAGTTCTATATGTTGGAAGAGATTCAGCTCAAGCAGCTCTGGATCAAACTACATCATACCTTTGCTCCGCAGGTTTGGAAATTGGGTTGCAGTCGCCTGGCTGGGAAAATCTGGGTGATGAAAATGAATGTGAAATGGTTCCTCGCCCTTAATACCTAACATCAAAGTATCCTTAAGCAAGGCACTTCACCTCCAACTAGGGTTAGACCTATATATTGGTTTGCTGATATACAGGACCAATATTGGCTCTTTTAATAGAAATCGGATGTCAGCCAGTCAGTGTCGCCCCCCTCTCCAATATGATGGGGGTGAGGGAATGATTTTACTCATCAGCTTCAGGGGTGGCAGTCTGTAAAACCTGGATCCTGCCTCACCTCGATTTAAGGAGCTGCTAGACCATCTAAAATAACTTCAATAGCAGGGCTTTCAGTGGAGAGTTTTGGTGTCCCAGCATGGTCTAAATGCTGTAGGAAACAACAAAAATTGGGGAAAAAAATCCACAGAAAGGTCATCAAAAGGGAATCCCAGAGACAGAGTGCCTTGGACAACGTTTTAGGGATTCCCTTGTGGTTACCTTTCTTTTCATATTCTGTGGATTTTTCCACTGGTGGAAGAAGTACTCAGATCTTTTACTTAAGTAAAAGTAGAAATACCACAGTGTAAAAATAAAAAAGTAAAAGTACAAAAGTTTAATGTACTTAAAGCAACAAAAGTAAAGGTACTCATTATGCAGAATGGCCCATTTCAGAATAATACAGTATATATTATATTATTGAATTATAATTATTGATGCATTAATGTGTACGCATTACTTTAATGTTGCAGCTGGAAAAGGTGGGGGTGATTTCCACTACTTTATATACTGCTGGCTATCTTACAGTAATCTATAATAATACATCACAATGTATTAGTTGATTATATTTTGTATTAATAATCTGAATCTGCAAAGTAACTAGTAACTTAAGTTATCAAATAAAGGTAGTGGAGTAAAAAGTACAATATTTGTAGTGGAGTAGAAG